>NW_005362033.1:3025939-3030931 GCF_000412655.1 Myotis brandtii
AGGAGCTACAGAGAGATCTGCAGATTCCTCCTCTTTGCTTGATGTTTGGACGTGCCCAGATGAGGCCCAGCTGTGAAGCAATGCAGGCTGCTGTTGAGCCTTAGCCCTTCTTTTGGAAGCTCTGGGGCTTTTTGACCCAGCTGCAGTTTGTTAGGTTTTAGATTGCAAAAGGCCAGGCCATTCATATGTAAAAGCTTCTGCTCACAGCTTGGGCGGGGTTGTAAACTGGGTGGGGCAGGGTCTCAGGGAATCACCAGGGCAAACAGCAATGGCTGCCCATCAGCCCTGCCCTGAAGAGGTCCCTGGGTCTCTGTGTCCTGCGGCCTGGTGCAGGAACAATGATTGCTGCGAGCACCTCTGAGAGAAAGCCGCCCTCGTGTTCTGGCCCGATGCCAGATAGTCCAGTTTCTCCCCGTATGAGTCTGGGTCCCCTGTAACTGGAGTTCAGAACAGAGCAGTTGGGAGCTTGTATCTCCCTCCCGATTTAAAAAGACCACAGTGTACCCAGTTGCCAGCCCATTTCATGCGCCTCCGTACCTCCGCTCTTCCGGACCTCTGCACCTCCTACTAGTCTCAATGCACTTTTCTCTTTCCTTCTAGTTGTCAAACTTCCACTCAGCCAGCCTTCCCGTGGTTCTGGATGATATCCGTTTTGTCTTTTAGTTGTAGTTTTGATGTGGTTGTGCGAGGCAGCAAGTTCAGGTGTTTACCTATGCCGCCATCTTGGTCCCCCTCAAGATTTCATTCTTTTTTTATGGCTAAGTCATTCCATTGTATATATGCACCACTTGTACTTTATCCATTCATGTATTTATGGACAATTAGATTGCTTCCATATGTCAACTATTGTAAATAATGCTGCAATAGAAATATAGATGCATATGTCTTTTTGAGTTAGTGTTTTAGATTTCATTGGATAAACACCCAGAAATGGAATTGCTGGGTCCTCCTTTGTCTATTGTTATAGCCTTTATTTTAAAGTTTGTCTTGTATAAGAATTGTTACCCCAGCTTTCTTTTTTGTATTTGCATGAGGTATCTTTTTCCATCTCTTTACGTTTAGGCTGTGTGTGTTTTTTGTGAGATGGGTCTTTAATAGATAGTCCCTTTAATATTCCTTCTAATACTGGTTTGATGGTGATGAACTCCTTTAGCTTTTTCTTACCTGTGAAGCTCTTTATTTCTCCTTCAGTTTTTTTTAAAAAATGTTTTTTATTGATTTCAAAGAGGAAGGAGGGAGAGACAGAAACATCAATGATGAGAATCATTGATCAGCTGCCTCCTGCATGCCCCCTACTGGGGATTGAGCCCGCTACCTGGGCATGTGCCCCAATCAGGAATTGAACCATGACCTCCTGGTTCATAGGTTAACATTCAACCACTGAGCCACACTGGCTGGGCATCTCCTTCAGTTTTAAGTGAGAGCCTTGCTAGGTAGTCTTGGTTGTAGGTCCTTGTTTTTCATCATTTTGAATATTTCTGGCCAATAAAGTTTCTGTTGAGAAATCAGTTGACAGCCTATGGGAGCTCACTTGTAGGTAACTAACTGCTTTTCTCTTGCTGCTTTTAAGATTCTTTGTCTCTAACCTTTGGTATTTTAATTGTCTTTTTAAAAATATATTTTTATTTATTTCAGAGAGGAAGGGAAAGGGGGAGATAGAAACATCAATGATGACAGAGAATCATTGATCGGCTGCCTCCTGCATGCCCCCCAATGAGGACAGAGCCTGTACTCTGGGCATATGCCCTCAACTGGAATCGAACCCAGGACCCTTCAGTCCACAGGCCAATGCTCCATCCACTGAGCCAAACTGGCCAGGACTTTGATGTGTCTTGGTGTGGGCCTCTTTTGGACTCTGTCCTTCCTGGACTTGTATGTCTATTTCCTTCACCAGATTAGGGAACTAGCTTTCCATCATTTAAAAAAAATATATATATATTTTATTGATTTTTTTTACAGAGAGGAAGGGAGAGAGATAGTTAGAAACATCGATGAGAAACATCCATCAGCTGCCTCCTGCACACCTCCTACTGGGGATGTGCCTGCAACCAAGGTACATGCCCTTGACCGGAATTGAACCTGGGACCTTTCAGTCCACAGGCCGATGCTCTATCCACTGAGCCAAACCAGTTACAGCTTCATCATTTTTTTGAGAAAGGTTTGCTTTCTTTCTTCTTTCCAGCACACCCACAATGTGAATGTTGGTATGCTTGATGTGGTTTCAAGCGTCCCTTATACTATCCGCCCCCCCCCTTTTTTTTGCTTGTTTTTCAGATTGGGTATTTACTGCTTCCTTATTTTTCAAATCACTGATTTCTCAGCTTCATCTACTCTACTATTGATTCCTTGTAATGTATTCTTCATTTCAGTTACTGTATTTTTCACTTCTGACTGGTTCTTTTTTGTTTTCTATCTCCACTTTTATATTTCTTAACTCTCTTTTTTAAAAATATTGATTTTTTTATAGAGAAGGAGAGGGATAGAGAGTTAGAAACATCGATGAGAGAGAAACATCAATCAGCTGCCTCCTGCACACCCCCTATTGGGAATGTGCCCACAACCAAGGTACATGCCCCTCCCTGACCAGAATCGACCCCGGGACCCCAGTCTGCAAGCCGACGCTCTATCCACTGAGCCAAACTGGCTAGGGCTATATTTCTTAACTCCAGTTGAAGTTCTCACTAAGTTCAACTACTCTTCCCCTAAGTCCATTAAGCGTCCTTATAAAGTGTTTTGAACTCTGCATTTAGTAGATTGCTTGTTCTACTCTTTCATTCTTGGTTTCCTCATTTTGGTTGCCTCCCTGTGTTTGTTTCTATGTATTAGGTAGAGCTGCTATATCTCCCAGTCTTAGTAGAGTAGCCTTATGTAGCAGCACAGTGGCAGTCTCCTATCACAGGAGCTGGTGCTCCAGGTGCCACCCCTCCGCCCCCGCCCAGGCCCATTGGTTGTGAAGACTGTCCTTAGCTGCTGTGCAGAGGCCAACCCTATGGAGCAGGACTGGCTTCAGTGGGGCTCTGGTGCAGGAGGCAGTCAGTCGGTGATTCTCTTTCATCATTGATGTTTCTCTCTCTCTTCCTTTCCCCGAAATCAATAGAAACATATTTTTTAAAAATCCAGATTCCTTCCTATGCTATGAGCTGGCCCTAGCCTCATCTTAGGTTCATTCACATTTTGTTTAAGAAAGTAAAATCCTTTCCTGTCTGAGCATTACACATTATGTTCTGCCTGGAATAATTTTCTCTCCATCTTTCAAATGTTTTACTCCTCAACTTTTAGCTCTGCTTAAGAGATCTTCCCAGATATCTCATGTTTAAGGTCTTCTTGTCTTTCTCTTATCTGCATCCTATTCATTTTGGTTTGGCCAAATTCATTCTGATTTGTAATTACGTATTTGTGTGTTTACTTGTTTATTTTCTGTCTTTTCTATTAGCTTTACAACCCCTGAGGGCTGTAATTATGTTTATTGTGCCTAAGAGAGCATAATACAAAGGAAGAACTCTGAATAAAATAGTGAACCAAGAGGGAAGAAAGGCTGTGACTGGGAGTCACTGAAAGCTGACTAGACGCTTCCCTGATGGAATCAGCTGCTTTTTTAAAAATTTAAGACAATTAGCATAAAATTATCGTTTTTCACATGTGTAGGATCCAACAGTTTTAAAAATATTATATTTTTTTATTGATTTCAATGAGGGGAAGAGATAGAAACATCAATGAGAAAACATTGATTGGCTGCCTCCTGCACACCCCCTACAGGGGATTGAACCTGCAACCCAGGCATGTGCCCTGACGAGGAGTCGGACTGTGATCTCCTGGTTCATAGGCGTATGTTCAACCACTGAGCCACACAGGCTGGGCAGGATCCAGCAGTTTTGACAAGTTCAGATGTGGTTGGATTCCAGTTGTTTTGAACTGTAGTGGGAAGCCACCCCATGATCCCTATGTGTAGAGTACTCTGTGCCTAATATTGCTTTAAAAAAAGTCAAGTAAAATAAGCAGCATAATGTGGTCCAAGGAACACAGGCCTGAGAGTCCTGGCTTAGCTTTGGTCTTTGGTTCTTATATTGCCGTTGTATCCTTGTTTCCTTACCTGTAAAATAAGGGAGGTTGCACTGAAGAGATAAAAGTCCCTTCCAGTTTGTAGAACCCTTTAGCTCCAGGTAGGTAGCAGCAGTTTAAGCAATCAAGACATTTACTTCTCTCTCGAACTAGATCATGGAGTCATGATGGCTCTAGGGCTGGTGCAGTGGTTCAAAGATGTCATCAAGGACCTGGGTCTTTCCTTCCTTCTGCTTTGCCATTTGCTTTGTCTTCACACTGTCCCTCTTGGTCACAAATTGAATGCTGCAGCTTTAAGCATCAAAGCCTCTCACGAGAGTATCAAGTGCAGAAAGGTAGGGGTATGAGAGGAACTCTCCTCCTGAATCTCTCCTTTTATCAAGGAGTAAAATCTGCCCTGGCAGGTGTGCTCAGTTGGTTGGGCATTGTCCAGTGCACTGAAAGGTTGCTGGTTCAATTCCCAGTCAGGGCACATGCCCGGGTTGCAGGCTCAATCCCTCACAGAGGCGTGCAGGAGGCAGCTGATTGGTATCTCGCTCTCACATCAGTGTGTTTCTCTCCCCCCCCCCTTCCTCTCTCTAAAATTCAATTTTTAAAAATCTTTTTTAAAAAAGTAAAATATTTCCTGGGAGCATCCTAGCAGACTTTCTTTTGTTTAACTGCCAGAATTATCTACGGCCAACCATTACAGACCAAAGGATTTGCATACTCCAAACAGAATTCATTCCCCAGGCCTGGCCTGTATTCAGTTGTACACAATTCAACACAGGTGAGTCCTGTCAACAACCAAGGAGTGAAGCAGGACTGTCCAGTAGGTTGCCTCATGGATCTGAAGTTCTATGACTCTAAGTAAGTGGTTCTCAACCTTGTCTGCACATTAGAATCACCTGGGAATCTTTTTAAAATCCTGATTTCTGGGCCTCATCCTCCGGA
>NW_005362033.1:3031023-3040839 GCF_000412655.1 Myotis brandtii
AAAGATTCCCAGGTGATTCTAATGTGCAGCCAAGGTTGAGAACCACTGCTCTAAGTGCTTGGACGTTAGAGGCTCCCTTGTTATCCTGCAGGGACTAATTGCATTCTTCATATCTTAGGTGAGGCAATGGCCAAGAATGACATTTTTTTTTTTAAGGAATGGCTTCCATTCCTGAATGAGGGAGGAAGCAGAAAGGGTGGATTTATTGGCCAAGAAAAATTCAGTGAGCCACTAAGCCCAGGTCTTCTGTAAAGGTTCCACGACTGAACTGCCCACTGCTGCTCTAATAGGGAGCAGAAGAGATTAAAGATCACTCCCACTTCCAATTATGAGGTAAGATCTCAGGTAACTTCTTCAGCAAACTGTATTAGTTCTGCTTGTCCAGGCCACAGAACCAAGTATTTTCAATAAGTAGAATCTTGTTTTAAAGCTGTTTGATAACAGCCTGACCTGCGTGGCTCAGGAGTTGAGTGTCGAACTATGAACCAGGAGGTCAGGGTTCGATTCCCATTCAGGGCACATGCCCGGGTTTTGGGCTCAATCCCCAGTAGGGGGCGTGCAGAAGGCAGCCAATCAATGATTCTCTCTCATCATTGATGTTTCTATCTCCCTCTCCCACTCTCTCTGAAATCAAGAAAAATAGATTAAAAAATAAAGCTATTTGATAATAAATCAGGTAACAAATAAGGACTGTATTCATAAGGACTGTATTCATAATGGTTATGTTATTAAAAATACTATACTATGTGCCAAGCACTGTGTTAGGTCCTGGGAATATCAATATAAAGGTACAAGGCCCTAGTCCTTAAGAGGTTGACATTCTAATTGAGAGGACAAATGTAACAGATAAAACAAGTTCTATAACCAGAGTGTGTATGAGGCAGAGTGGGACTGGCCACCACTACCTGAGAAGTGATCAGAAAAGGAGGTGACCCTGGAAACAAGAAGACGTGTTTTATGTGATATTGAGAGCAGCCTGAGCCAGATGAGCCATTGATTAGGAATGGCAGGCACTGGGCATGTGGGTTGAGGCCTGGAGGGCTCTGTGGGTCATGCTGAAAAGTATGGGCTTTATCCTGCAGACAAAGAAAATTGGACATTTTCCATAGACAAGTCTTCAGGTAATGTGTATCTAATTATTTCCAAATTCCCCTCCCAGAAGGAAAGATTTTATTTCACTTACTCAATAATTACATTGAATACCTATTATGGAGCAGTTATTAATGGCTAAATTTATTGCTTTGCTATAAGCCACATATGGACTACTTTATAGCAGTACATTATATGTACAGTACAGTATATGTCTATAATGTATATTCTGATTTCTAGTGATTTTTAAATACAATTTAATGGTTTAAACTTACTTAAAAGTTAATATTCGCTAAGGTATTTCCCAATTCCTATCAACTTTGCTGCTAGCAGAGATGGGGACTTTGCCAGCCTTGTGTTCTCCAGTAGAAGTATTCAGCGATGATTCCTCCCAGAGTCCAAGGCAAACCTCTTGTGTATTTGTGGGACCAGAAGGATTCTTGACCAGAGCCACCACGTAGTGCTGACGCCAAGGGCCAACTTTCACTCCTTCAGGTGTCACCTTGTCACCCAAGTGTCCCTTAACAGACCTCTTTCACTACTGTCCCTGGCAGTTGATTTTCCTTAAGCTGCTTAAAAAAAAAAAAATTACATGTATATCCTTCTACCATACCCCATAATTTACTAACTCATGTTTGTTGTTTTTTATCCGTTTCCCCTACTAGAATGTAAGTCCCTTTAAAAGTAGGGATCTTTGTGTGTGCTGTTCACTGGTGTATCTCAACCACCTAGAACAGTGCCTTATATAAGACTTAGATTCAAGGGTCAGTATCTGGGTAAGTAGAAAATAACCTTGAAGACTTCTACACTTGTTTCCATTGACCATAATTTGCCACTAAACAGAGGTGAGTTAGTAAGTCAATGAAACTCTTATTGAACTTGTAGAGCAAAGCTGTTTATACCTGTTTGTGTGTCTTTAGTGTTGAGAGTAAAGGCCATGGTACCCTTTGACGGTGAATCTTAGCAGCTGTTAGGAGTAAAGGTCATGGAAAAATAGCAGAGGTGGGATTCTGGACTTGGTTGCAGAGAACTATAAAATGACAATAACAGATGATGTTCTTTTCAACAGATACAAGAGTTTGGTCACTGGGACCCGAGCGAGAAGAGTCATTGCTGTCCTCTGGGTGCTTGCCTTTGGCATTGGACTGACCCCTTTCCTGGGCTGGAACAGTAAAGACAGTGCCACCAACTGCACAGAGCCCTGGGGTGGAACCATGAATGAAAGCTGCTGCCTTGTGAAATGTCTTTTTGAGAATGTGGTTCCCATGAGCTACATGGTGTATTTCAACTTCTTTGGGTGTGTCCTGCCCCCACTGCTCATAATGCTAGTGATCTACATCAAGATCTTCATGGTGGCCTGCAGGCAGCTTCAGCGCACTGAGCTGATGGACCACTCAAGGACCATCCTCCAGCGAGAGATCCACGCTGCTAAGTCCCTGGCCATGATCGTGGGGATTTTTGCTGTGTGCTGGCTACCAGTGCATGCCATCAACTGTGTCACCCTTTTTCATCCAGTTCAGGCTAAGGAGAAGCCCAAGTGGGCAATGAATATGGCTATTCTCCTGTCACATGCCAACTCAGTTGTCAATCCCATTGTTTATGCCTACAGGAACCGAGACTTCCGCTATACTTTTCACAAACTCATCTCCAGGTATGTTCTCTGCCAGACAGATGTCTTCAAGAGTGGGAATGGGCAGGCGGGGGCACAGCCTGCTCTCGACATGGGCCTATGACCTGGATGGACTCTGTCCTCTTCAAAAGGCACAAATCCACAATAAACAGAGGGACAGGACATGATTGGATGATCCTCATGTGAAAGACAGTCATGCCTCAGAAGCATATGGGTTGCCTCTTTTGAGCATCTCCCTGGAGTTACCACATATCTAACTAATATGTACATGATATTAGTAGGTTCCAAGGGTTGACAAATACATATGGTCCTGTCTGGATGCTCTCACTGTGTGGATGATGCTGACAACTTGAATGGATTGTAAAATAATGTTTTGTTTTTTTTAAAGTCGGCCTTTTTTATGGTAGAAAATGAATAAAACTATTTTTCTGTGAAACACTGTGAATTATTATAATACAAATATTTTTTAAACTTAGTGGCAATGGAAAAATAAAAGTTGGACATACTAAAAGTGTATACTCATTTCTAGGAAGGAGACCAGGAAAATTAAAAGTATAATTCTTTGATCAAGAAACTACTATATTAATTTAGGGAAATGACACTCCTGTAAGTTCTTAAGTAGAACATCATCAGATAACATTTTGATAGCATTCTTTTCCATATATAGCAAACAACCCTAGAGAAAGAAACTAGAGAAGGGATCCTTCTTCTATCAGATTCCCTTTCCCCCTCCTAGAACTAGTAGTGAATTTTACTTCTCTACCAACTTCAAGCTTTGCCAACTTGCTGGATCTCAAAGTGTGAAATTTTTACTAAGTAAAATTATACAATTGTGTATTATATTGGGTGAAATAAAATAAAACTTAAAGAAATCAAGCTTAGGGTGCTGCACTGGCTTGTCATACAGAGCTGCATGTCCCTTCTACTCTTTATCCTAAAGTCTGCTTAAAAATATAAGCTTATACCCACTTGAAGTTTCCCAAGCAGCAGAAAAATCTTCATAGTTTATTTGCCACACCTCATCATAACAAAAGGCTCTGCCCACCACAGAACACTGCCACATCATGGCCTTCTCACACAGCATTCACTCACTAGCACCTCACGCTTTGGGGACACAGGGTTGAGGTTTCCTAGGCTGTAAGATCTTTTTCATCTGTTTGTTCACCGCGTCAGCTGCTTCTGCAATATCCCTGTAGACAATGCAGGTTTATAAGCCCTCTCACAGCACATTCCCGTCCTTGGATCCCATTCTGGCGGTGGACAGACAGCTGTACCTGTAAAGTGCTGCATCTGTCTCGTTTCCACCATCATAACTCGTCTGCACTCTCCTGGGGGTCCAAATAGCCCCATTTCCTCCCTCCTAGCACTCTTCTTGGTCTCTCTTTTGCCTTTTCTTCTTCAGACTAGAAATCCATAGTAGTTTCCTCTGCTTCCTTCAGCACATGAATTTTAGTCCCTTCCTTCATCTGGCTTGTTAAAAGCTCAGAAATGCATGTAGCACAAAACCAGTACTTCCGTTGGTCTAGATACTACCGTTCTAACAATACAGCCGACTGGAGCTATTTTGGCACCAGCACCACAGGTTCTGAAGCTCCTGAAACCAGAACCCCAGTAAATCTGTTTATACTTGGCTGCTGTTTGGCCACATCTCTGCTCTGATCTTTCATTGCTGCAGAATAATTTTCTGAACCCAAGGTAAAGAATTAACACTTACTCATCTACATTTCATCCTACTCAGTTTTGTCTTGCATTTCAACCTCTTAAAATTACTAGTACCTCAGTTAAGAATCTAATTGTGGATAAGACATGGTATTAGGCTTTATTTAAGTCTAAAATGCTTGATTCCATCTAGGAAATTTTTTAGCCATGGGGCTTAGAAACTGGTTCAGATTTTCATGAGGAGACTTGTACAGGGCTTCAAACCATACACACATCCTGGGTTCCAACCACAGTGCCTCCTGTAGTCCATAAGAAAAAAGGGACAGTAACAACTTTCTGGATCTATTTCATCTCTCTTCCCTATGAGCCATAGGTTAAATGGACTTTTGTTGCTACTTCTATTTCGAAAGATAATGATAGTCTGTACCTTTTATGCTTCTTGATTCTTCTTCATCAATAATATGTCCGTCAATTGCTTATCCGAAACACTTAGCTGCTGACAGGTCCCCATAATCTGACTAAGATAAACTGCTAAGAGATGCTTGCACTGGAATATAAAACACACAGACGGTTAGAAACTGCGACAGCCAGGCTAACCAAGGCCTCTCACTACCATTACAGTAGCCGGAAAGGAGTGGGGCACAGACTATGGGCCTTTAACGCATTGCTTAGAAACTGCAGACACAGCTGCGACAGATGTATTCTTTCTAGAAGTCAGAGGGCACAAAGGAAGCTTTACTTAGCCTGCTGTGTGGGAAACAGGCTGGCACAGGTATATAACCACAACAGGCTCCTCATCTGAGTCCTAAGTCATATTTCTTTCTTCCTTACCTTCAGAAAGCTGCTAATAGCAATGAATAGCCTTCCTGAAGCAGTGTTATTAGGTGCTTCACATGATCTCATTTACATCTGACAGCTCCTTCCTGAGAACAGCTCTTGTCCCCATTTTAACCATGTGCTCAGAATCTAGTCTGCTTCTTTAACCTGTTACACTTCTAGGGGATGAGGGGGGGCGGAGGGGTAAAGGTGGGCTGGCAGAACCCTCACATACACCAGCCTGTACACAGCTCTGGAGAGATGATCTATGTTGGACCCTGTATCACTGAACCCACAACACGGCTTTAGATATTGAAGGGGCCTGGTGTAATCATGTCACTTAACAGTGAAATAAGCTTATGGCACATCAGCTATGAATGTAGCCACTCGTACAATGGGATACCCAATTTGCTACCGAGTTCCCAAGATGTTTAATGAAGTTAAGAGTGTAAAACAAAGGGTAAGAATGGGATGGATGCTATAATTTTCTTCTTTGGCAAGACTTAAAAAATAGCTACCTACTCTCAGGTGAGTGGTGCTTTCTCCTTGGAGTAAAGAGTTGTATGTCTTTTCCTTGCTTGAGGCTCTGGACTCCTGTGAAATAGGCAAAGGCACCACTGTGCTCTCCTGCCTCAGGTGGAAGTGCCAGGCTGTTTTATGGGCAGTGGGAAGAAACACCTCATGGCTGGAGCTGGGGACATGGAAAGTTGCCAACTTGGTTCCAGTTTGGTTCATACATTTACTGGGTTACCTCATCCCCCAGTGCCAACTTTTCAGTGCCAACCCATTCAGGACTATCTTGTCCTCCCAAACGCTTCGTCCATGACCCTTTCAGTAATAAACTGGGGTTGATGTATTTCTAAAAATGACACAGCATTTTGGGAGGTTAAACCCAAGAGAGATTACTAACTGAGGTCAAAGATAATAAACAAGTTGTTTCAACATGTAGTAAAATTCCCACGTTGTACAACTTTTAAGCCGTGAAGTAAGGGCTATCAATTTCTTCCCTAATTCAATGGCAGTGGGAAGAGACTGCGCCATCCTCACCAGCAGGCTGTCACTCTTCCGGAGCACGGAGAAGGCAAACGCAGGACATGAACAGTAATGACAAGAAGCCAAACATGTGTATGTTTTACCAGAACTTCCAAGCACCTAGAAAGAAAAGGACAGATGGGACCAAACTTCAAAAGCTGTGCTGGAAAATTGCTTCCTTCCCTTGACTTTATTTGATGACTCAGAGTTACTCTGCAAATTGCACTGGGAAGAACTGCAGTTATGTTTTGCAAAAAAAAACGTGTAATCTCAATTTCCCTGTGTACAGACTCTTCTCTCCTCAGAGCTCTCCCCTTGACGACTTTATGCAATGAAACTGAAG
Source organism: Myotis brandtii (assembly GCF_000412655.1). Classification (NCBI taxonomy): domain Eukaryota; kingdom Metazoa; phylum Chordata; class Mammalia; order Chiroptera; family Vespertilionidae; genus Myotis; species Myotis brandtii. The sequence goes on from NW_005362033.1 coordinate 3,037,593, forward strand.
AGTTGTAGGCTAGGTGAACCATCTACACAAACCACTTTGTTCCTCATGTAGTGATTCAGAGGGCCAACTCCAGGGGATGACTATAAAGGGGGGGGGGGCGCTCCTTCATCTACCTTTTATTGTGGTGTTTCTTATTTAACCTATGGTATTTCACAGCATGTTTGCGAATTTCTAAAGCTACTACCACAACCTTAAGAGAGTATGATAAGCCCTGGCTGTTGTGGCTCTCTGGATAGAGCATCGGCCTGCAGACTGAAGGGTCCCGGGTTCGATTCCAGTTAAGGGCAATGCCCGGGTTGCGGGCTCAATCCCCAGTATGGGGCGTGCAGGAGGCAGCTGATCCATGATTCTCGCTCACCTGATGTTTCTCTTTCTCTCCCTCTCCCTTTCTCTCTGAAATCAATAAAAATATATTTTTTTTAAAAAAAGAGTATGGTAATTATTGGGTCTCCAAAGTATTACCAATGAATAAAACATTAGATCTCTTCAGTCTTAGTTATCGCCTGTTACCTCTTCTCTCTAGATATAAAATTCAGCAGAAGCCCCTGGAATCCCACATTGACTGAACTGGTCCACTATCAGAATACTCTGGATTATGCTGAATCAAAGTAGTGAGGCAAAAAGATTTCAGAAAGAAGCGGGAAAAGGTTTTTGAAAACCATTGGAGAGCAGAGAAAATAAAGAACTTTGCAAGAGGGATGACTAGGCTACTCAGGATGTAGGTCTCTGAAAGAGGCAAGCCCGGACCGTCCGGCAGGATGGAAGGGAAGCAGAGAATGTGAAGGGTGGGGAGAGGCCCTGTCCAAAACAAACAGCCTTGTGGCAATCAAGAGACAAAAAAGGAGACGCACAGGGAAATAGGATGCATCTGTGACCAACGTCCTGAAGAAGCCACTTGTGTAATTAAGTCCATCACAAACAGCCCAAACAAAAATGTGGAGCGCTGCATCCCTGCAGTGACTTTCCAAACTGGAAATGTAAAATCAGTATCCCAGGGAAGTAGAAACATCCTGAGGGTTATTTCACCAGGAACTGCCACTTAGGAATCTGCCACAGGGCTTTAAAATTAGGTTGAGGCTCTAGATAGCAATCTAAATGAAAAGGCCAGGACGTTTTTATTTTGAAAAAGAATGCCAGCCCTCCTAGGATTCTTTCCTCTTTCTCCCCCACAAAAAATAACACAACAGGTAAGGCTTCAGCCAAAGAACAGCAGTGTTCAGGGGCTGTGCTCTGTCTGATGTCCGTTGACTCAGTGTGGCCATGTCACTGCAGGTTTCTGAGCAAATCAGCACAATTCCTTAGGGACTGCTAGATTGGCCAGAACTGCCAAGGACTGGATAAGATACCCACTATACCCATTAAAGAGTTCAGCCTCAGTGACAAATCAGGTCCTTTCCCGTGAGGCACTGAGACGTTTTTAACGTATCACCTACATCACTGAGTATCAGTGGAGGAATTTCCCTAGTGTGTCTTGGAAAACTTAATATATTCATTTATTTCAGAGAGGAAGGGAGAGGGAGATAGAAACATCAATGATGAGAATCATTGATCGGCTGCCTCCTTCACGCCTTCCACTGAGGATTGAGCCCACGACCTGGGCATGTGCCCTTGACTGGAATCAAACCCAGGACCCTTCTGTCCCCAGGCCGATGCTCTATCCACTGAGCCACACCAGCTGGGGCTGTCTTGGAAAACTTAAGGGAGAGCATTAAAGTAGACTCTTTTCCCTAAAGAAAACCCACCAACACCCAGCAGCGACATGATAATTCTTGGGTCTCCAAAGTATTACCAATGACTAAAACATTAGATTTCTTCAGCCTTAGTTATCGCCCGTTACCTCTTCTCTCTGGATATAAAGTTCAGCAGAAGCCCCTGGAATCCCACAGTGGTATTGGCCCACTATCAGAATACTCTGGATTATGCTGAATAAATTAATGCCTGGTGATTTACAGAGGGGGAGAAATTCTAGTTTCCCTTGCCTGATCCTTTCAAAGACTGGCTCAGACTAAAAATACAATGTTTAACCACCTGAGGCAGTAAATACCATAAAGAGACAGCAAATTATGAATCTGCTCCTTCCTTATCTAGCAGTGAACAACTAGTGAACCCAATATTCAGGCAAAATTCTAAGAAATGTTTGGAACTGGAGATTGACCTTAGGGATCACCTACTTCCTTTACCTTCAATAGAAGCATGACCTCTTATGGGAACTGCTCCCAGCTCCCATACATAGTCTGGAACTGACCCTGAGAAGGAGAGAGCTTTTAAAAAAAGAAACATGCAGAAGAGGACACTCAGACCCATGGCCGGACGTGCAGGAACGGCCCGGGGAGGAAGTCTGCTGTGGCTTCAGTGAGGTTCTCAAGAGGGTGAGCCACCTTAGAGGGCCATCACTCACAGGCACAGCTTTATGGCGGCTCCAAGCCTCTTAGGAGCCACCCCAGCGGTAAACTGTGTACTTATTGTTCTCCGTGTTTGGTGCCTCTTTCTCAAAGAGGATTACACATTCCTGCCCTATTAAGTACAGCCTGGCTATGTGACCTGCTTTAGCCAGTAAACTGAGTAATCAAGCAGAAACGTAAAAATTGATGCATCCCATGTCCTCCTTTTCTCTGTGGTGAGATCCAGGGGTCTACATAGGGAGGGCTTCTCCACCAACTGGGACCCTTGAGGAAAATATTTTAGAGCAGAACTGCACTGACTTTTAATGGATCTGCAGCATGAATGACATATAAAACTGTAAGCCCTTGAAATTTTGGGGTCATTGTTACCACAGCATAACTTAGCCTTTCCTGACATGCATCCCTCTTCCTAGGTGAACCAAGAATGTTTATAAAAAAAAACAACTCAAGTGACTAAAACTTAATGGTGACTTTAGCACAATTACCATTATACCTGGAGGACAGGAAGAATATTAGAAAGTTGAACTATGGGAAAATAACTAGCAGGTATCAAGGCAATGCCTGATTCAACTTTTATCCTTTCAGAACCTTTGAATTAAGCCAAATTCTTACTATATTACAATGCAATGAAACCATTAAGGTTAACTTGAGAGTGTATATAAGATTCAAAGTCCAAGCTGACGACCATATTCTAGGAAGTTACCATTTTTATAACAAATAAAGCAATCTACACTAATAAAAGAGAAACATGGTAATTAGCGTACGACCGCTACCCTTCCCATTGGCTAATCAGCATATCCTTATGCAAATTAACTGTCAGCCAAGATGGCAGCCGGCAGCCATGC
>NW_005362033.1:3042287-3044502 GCF_000412655.1 Myotis brandtii
GGGCCCCCCCCCCCCCCCCCCCCCGAGTGCACAAATTTTTGTGCACCGGGCCTCTAGTGTAATATAATACAGGATGTAAATGATGAAAATTAAACAAGTCATGGTAATTTTAGGAGGAACAAAAAGTCAACAATAACTGAAATATCTCAAACAAAATCTTTAAGATTTTAGACTGGACAGTGTGGCTCAAAGGTTGAGTGTCGACCCATGAACCAGAGGTCACCAGTTTGATTCCAGGTCAGGGCACATGTCTAGGTTGCGGGCTTGATCAATCCCCAGTAGGGGGCAGTGTAGGAGGTAGCTAATCGATGTTTCTCTCTCATCGATGTTTCGCTCTATTCCTCTCCCGTCCTCTCTCTCTAAAATCAATAAAAACATTAAAAAAATATTTTAACTAATAACTAGATTGAAGAACTAGAGGACACTTAGAAGTCCAATTGGGCAAGTTAAGTGTACGCTGATACCGGAACTGACACAAAAACAATCTGAAACTAAAAGACATGGGAAAAACTCAAAGATCCTTCTTGCTTAAAGCACTTTGGCTATAAAAAAAACAAAGCCAGTGCCCTGACAGGGAACGGAACCCCAAACCATCTAGCGTATGGGATGACACTCCAACCAACTTAGTCACCCAGCCATGGTGAGCACAAAGGTATATTTTGTTTTCCTTTTTCATAGTCAGAGGTATTAGAACAATTGGGATATGAATGATAAGGGCCAAGATTAAAAAATTTTTTTGAACATTGCTGTTGTGGCTATGTCCGCTCTGGTGAAAGACTGTGATGTACTGTTTGCTGGTATTCTGTGGAACTGTCAATAATCTGAGATACACTGATAAAGAAAATTCCGGATCTAATATCCATTAGCTGCTTCTTTGGGTGGAAGGTGAGGCTTTTGAGACACAACAGTTTGTAGTTTTGACATCTTTTACCAAGGAATCACTGATTCACATCTAGTCAGTAGACAAAAATAAATGGTGAACTTGTATAGATCATATTTTAGAATTAGCTTTATACTTACAGTTTTTAAATTGGAAATCAATGGAGATTTCCAAAGGTGGGGTGGGGTTGTTGTTTTTTAAAGAGTTTTTGTCACAAAAATAAAAAACATATCAATTTTGAGTAGCTATCTAGACGACAGTAAAAATGGAACAAAACAGAAACTTCTACTGAAGAACTTTGGACATCATCAAAATGACTTTGCCTTCTTTGCTAAGATTGATCGCTTTAGAGGTACCGATTCTTCTTAGTCCTTCCTTGTATCCGCAACCTGTGCCCTGAAACCTTCTAGTGCCCTTCCACTCGGTGCCCTTCCTCTCGGTGCCCTTCCTCTCGGTGCCCTTCCACTCTGGGAAGGGCACTCTGTCTCACCTCTTGACTCAGATCCATCATTGAACTTGCTTTGGTCAATGGGATGTTAGCAAATGTGACTGACACGCGAGGCTTGTAGAAGCACTTGTGCATTTCTGTTCACACTCTTGCCCTTTTCTGTCACCATGAGAACAAGCCTGGGCTAGTCTGATGGAGGACGAGACTTACGGAGCAGAGCTGAATTACTCTCGTCGTCCCAGCCAGGGCCATTCTACATCAGCCCAAATTGGCCAGCCAACCATAAGACATGTTGATGGGCTCAGCTAAAACCAGAAGAAATGCCCAGCTGACCTGCAAATAAATGCTTATTGTTTTAAGCCACTGAGTTTTGGGGTGGTGGAACCTGCAGCGTTCTTGTGTCCATAGATAATTGAAACAACCTCTAATTATCCTAGAAAAAAAACATTCAACTGGGCAAATGTCACAGAGGATCCTGAGTGATTTCTTGTTGTTCTACTAACAATATATATTTTGCGAGTGAGCACCAAAGCCCCATTGAAGCAAGTCTAGCCCCAGAGGGCTGTCTCCAGCACAGAAGTTCTCCCACTGCAGACACAGCTGATTCTCACAGCCAATTGGCCTGGAGGTCAATTCCTCACAGTGATAACTACAACAATCAAGGCTTAACTACAACAAGACTGTGCACAAAGCCCACAAGGGGGTGTACCAAGAGTGTCTACCTCAGGTAATTGGGACACTTAGCACAGAAAGGCACTCTATCGACACAGTGAAGCATAAAAAAAATGCCAAGACAAAGAAACAGGACACAAACGACAGAATTGGAGGAAAGCAAACTGTTGGATATAGAGTTCAAAACCACACTTTTAAGGTCTTTAAAGAACTGT
>NW_005362033.1:3045508-3054013 GCF_000412655.1 Myotis brandtii
GGGTGGGGTGGGAACTGGGTGGAGGGGAGTTATGATGGGAAAAAAGAGTAACTAATGTAATAATCTGAACAATAAAGATTTAATTAAAAAAAAAATATTTTGCATTGACTTCAAGAAAATCCTAGAGCCAGCCACTCAGTGCTACTTGTGTGAGACTTGATTTAAAATGGAACATGTTTTTTTGTGTGGGTTGATTTCAGAAACTCTGGCAATACTTCCCACTTAGTATATGTAGCATTACTAGGCACACAGTAGTTCAGTCCATAAAGAGGGATAAGGCAGAAAATGCAAGTAATTGAGTTAAATTCATATGGTAATAAACACAAATGCCAATATAGCCTTTGTCAAGAGCAAATGTTGACGAGGGAGGAGTGGAGGTGAGTGGAATCAGCAAAATGGGAAAAATGAGGCTGGGAAAAGGAAAACTGGATTCACTTTGTTCCATTTAAAGACAATGAGGTGTAGAAATGAATGTTGTGAACAAAGACCAGGCTTTCAAATCTTAACCCCATTATACTCTGCAAGTCCAACTTATTAATAAAAGGTTGAGTGAAAAGAGGCAAAGAGGTAGTTTTGTTTAGGGGTATGATTCTTTAATTCTTTCTTTGTGCTTTGAAATCAAATGAGTGTTGTCTTTTCTACTTTCAGACTCTCTCTATAGCATTGCTATTTCATTCACTTTCTTTTGTGGTAGAAAGAAGTCGGCTTTTTAGTAAATATATAAGAAGTAGCAGGCTGAGAATCAGAGCCCCCTCCACCGAACACATCTTAGCAGTTATTCATCTGGAGCTGTGCTCGGAGAAGGAGTGCTGGCTGGGGGACCTGTACTTGGTTAATTCATCATATTACTTGGAAAGGTCCTTATTATTTTACACAGCAGTGTGGTCACCTAGCAGTAGGTCATTAGCATTTTAGTCTTCTTTTCCTCACAACAACAACAACAAAAATAAAAAAAAAATAAAAACAAGAAAAAAAAATATCTTCTCAGTTACAAACATTATTTAATAATTCTGATTATTAATCTATAAATTCACCAGGAGAAAATTCTAATGGGCAGCCTCTTTTAAGTAAACACAATGCAAAAGTTTTAACCACAACATTCAACACTAATTACTCCATTTTCCTTAGGGAAGAAATGTATGAAGATTTTGCCAGGTCGGCTATGTTATACTACTGTGTGGAATGGCAAGTTAATTCACTAAGCAAAGGCACCTACTGGCCCAGCAGGCTTTGCTCAGGTTATTCACTCACTCAGAATTAATTGACATAGTCTCAGCTCTGAGAAGTTCATTGCAAATTAACCAGAATCCAAACACTGATATATTCCCCCATTCCTGGTCTTCAGCAGGGCCTGAAATCCTATATAATAAAACCCTAATATGCAAATTGACCGACCAGTGGCGCTATGATGCCCCCTGGAAGAGGCAACCAGCAGCGGTGATTGGGGGGCGGAGCCACCAAACACGGGCGACGCCAGGCCGCCAGACAAGGCGGGTGCCAGCTGGGGTCCCCCCTGACCGCCCCGCTTGCCAGTTGCCCCACAGATTGGCCCTGATCGCTGGTCCGGCTTAGGGACCCTACCCTATATATTGGGAACAGTCTCTTAGATTTAAAAATTAAAACCTGGCAAGGCTACTCTAACAATGAAAAAACAGGATGCTGCAGCGATGACATGTATGGACTCTGGCTTGCACATTTTGTGGTTTGCCCTGATTCTGACACTTCTAACTGTGTGACAAAGCCAATTACTTAACTTCTCTCTGCTTCAGTTTTTCCACCCATAAGATGGGGAAAATGGTACTACTGCCTCAGAAGGATCATGTTATGTACTACTTTTTCTAATCAGGACAAAAAAAAAATGTAGCCCGTACAACAGCAAGATGCCTTTCACCTGTATGAAAAGTATGGTCATTGGTGCATGCAGTGTCCTGGATTGCGAGAGGGATGTCCGACTGCCTAAACCAGCAGTTGGACATCCTCTGAGGGTGCAGGCCGGGCTGAGGGGAACCCCCCCTACCCCTCTGTGCACAAATTTCATGCACCAGGCCTCTAGTTCATTTATAAGAACTGACAGCTTCTTTTATCGCCTTCCAAGCCAGAAACAAAATTTTAGAGATCACTGCCAATATTTTTATTTCACTCAATATTCCCTTCCCTCTATATCAGCTGCACTTACCATTGTCTCACACAGCTAACCTGGAAGGTTGGGGGTTGGTTGGAGTCTGGCTCACTCTTTATACGAAAACAGGCAGTGTGGGATAGCAGTTACAAATCCCAGCTGCCAGCAGTGACCATTAGTTTTATTTTCTACATCTCAGTTTCCTGAAAAAATACATTGCTGGGTTTTTGATGAGAATTATCAACATGTGAAAGTAACTCAGAGCCTGAAAAGAGGCCGTTACTTTAGAAATCTACCTGTGTTAAACTCTAGAGGCAAAACTAAAGTCCAAGTAGATTGTCTGCATTTAGCGCAGTTTGACCCTTAATAAACATTTCCTGACAACACTTTTAAAAGATCATTTCTGATGAATTTGAGCATGTGCAAGGACCTTAAAATGCATTTTGGATTTTGTTTATAAGCAAGAGATTATGAACAAGGTGAAGATGTCAATACATTTGGGGGGAAAAGCAAAAGTCAAGTACACTCCATTAGATCTGAGAAGAGCCCTCCACATCACTGTTGGCTCTATACATTGCTGTTACGTAGGGTTAATAGGTCATATTTATCTTACTTAATGACTAAAACACTAATTTTCTGTACTAAGTTTGGTCAAGTGCTTTTCAACAGTGTAGGAAATACTTAAAGCTGGTCACCAGCTTCCACAGAGATTCTTGAAAACATTTTGTCCTAAGGGGTTTCTGTTGAGATAATCCCACCTCTAGATTTCTACCTGGTAAACATGCCTCCCACTGGGCGACGAGATTAAAGTGATGGACTGTCGATCAACTAGGTCCAAGGCCTGGAGGGCTGATGAGCCAAAGACAAACTTCAGCCTGAGAAATAGAAAGGTTTCAGGTTAGACTGTGACTCTAAAACTCACCTCAGTAATTTGACCCAAAGCATCACTCGCAGCATTCAAAAAAATTTAATTCATTTTAGCTTGGAAAAAAAGATAATATAGCAAAATCCATGTAATCAATCCCCCAGAATAAATGTTAACATGTTATTTACAAATGAAGAAGCCCTCTTTATGCCTCATAGTGCTTCCTATTCTTCTTCCCAACTTCCCTTCATTCCTGAGACAACCATAAGCTTTTGTTGGTTTCTTTCCTATTAATGTTTTTGTATTTTATTATATACAGTATGTGTGTATGTATTTTTATACACATATATACACAAACAAACATGGTATATGTGGTACCGTTTTAAAAGTTAAAACAAAAGGTACATTGTAGGCTTTTTGGTAACTTTTTTCCTACTCAACATGCTTTTGAAAATGATGCAAGCTGCCCTGGCCAGTGTTGCTCAGTGGTTAGAAGGTTGGCCCAAGCACCGAAAGGTCTCGGGTCCGATTCCTGGTCAATGGCATGTACCTGGGTTTCAGGTTCAATCCCTGGCTCTGGGCTGCGGCACGTGCCAGAGGCAACCAACTGATGTATATCTCTTTCACATCGATGTTTTTTTTCTTTGTCCCCCTCCCCTCTCGCTTACACTCTATCTCAAAATCAGTGGAAAAAATATCTTCGGGTGAGGATTAACAAAAAAAAAAAAAAGAAGAAGAAAAATTTTAAATTTTAATTACCTTTTGAATAATATTCCATTATACATATATATAAAAGTAGCATGTAAGTACTTCTATTTTATAAGCATCCTATCAATGGGCACTCTGATAACTTCCACTTTACACTATTATAAATAATATTCAATTTTCCCTGTGCCTGTCCTTTAGTGCACATAAATGAGAATTTATCCTGAGTATATAAGTAAAAGCAAATTGCTGGGTTTTAGGATATATGCATTTTTCAATTTTAATAGGTGTTGCCAATAGCTTTCCACAGTGGAAATAGCACCCTCACCAGTCCTTGTATGAGAATTCTATTTTCTCCACATCCTCACCAACCCCCTATTATAATTTTTCATGTTTGACCATCAGATAGGTGTTAAATTTGTACTTTTTCATTAATAATAAAAGCCATTCAGCTGTTAATGACATATCAGAAAAACTTATGTGGGAAAATTATTATATTAAGTGAGAAAGGTTAGACACAAAATTATATATTTAGAAACTCTCAATCGTGTTAATTTTTCTTTAAAAAACTACAATTATCTCAAAATAAACCTTTTTTTTAAAAACCAGAAGGCAATAAACCAAAATGTAATAGTGATTATCATTGGGTGGTATGATTGTTGTTGCTTTTTATGTTTTATTTTCCAAGAACATTTTTTTTTTAATGAGTATGGATTATTTTTATGAACTGGAAAATAAAATGGTTGGGTTGAACTAAAACTGAAAAATTAATGTTTTATTAATTTATTTAAAAAATGTATATATTTTTTCTTATTGATTTCAGAGAGGAAAGGAGAGGGAGAGAGAGAAATCTCACTGATGAGCTCCAGCTGGTTTTGCCCAGTGGCTAGCGTCAGCCTGCAGACTGAAGGGTCCCAGGTTCAATTCTGGTCAAGGGCACATGCCCGGGTTGTGGGCTTGATCTCTGCGGGGGCGGGGGGTGGGGGTGGGGAGGATGATGAGAAAGACTCATTAATCGGCTGCCTCCTGCATATCCCATGCTGGGGACCAAGTCTGCAACCCGGACATGTGCCCTGACTGGGAATCGAACCGTGACCTTCTGGTTCATAGGTCGACACTCAACCACTGAGCCACGCTGGCCGGGCTAAAAAGTTAATATTTTAAAGAATTCATATGTGTTGACACATAATAAGAAGACAGAACTACTAAGACTTTAAAATTAAAATGTTTAACTTCTTCATTTCCCAACAAACTAGTCTCTTTATTAAAAAAAACTACTGGAATGGGAATAGTTTTTCAAAACTATTAATTCCTACATTAATTCCTACATTAAACATATAGAGATTATCTATGAACAAAGGAAAAAATTTGGTGATAACTTTATCAGAGGTAATCACAGTTAACTTTAAAAATGGATCTAATAAAAAATTTTAACCTGCCTTGTCCACCTTGTAACATTGTGAACATCTCTCTTTCTTTTTAAAATATATTATTGATTTCAGAGAGGAAGGGAGAGGAAGAGAAACATCAATGATGAGAGAGAATCATTGATCGGCTGCCTCCTGCACATCTCTCACTGGGGATCGAGCCCGAAACCCAGGCATGTGCCCCCGACCGGAATCGAACCCAGGACCCCTTAGTCTGCAAGCCGACGCTCTATCCACTGAGCCAAACCAGCTAGGGCTTGTGAATATCTCTTGAAAGCAATATTTTTCTTTATCACTTTTAACAGTTACAAAGAATTTCTCTGTAAAGATGAATTATTTTTCCCAGACTCTATTTATGGATAATTAGTTTATTAAATCTAATCTGAATTAGATTATTTCAGGTTTGTGTGGTGGGCTTTTTTTTTTTTTTTTTTTTTTTTTGCTACCATAAACAACATGGAGGAATATGTTCACTGCAAAATCTTTATGAACATCCATGATTACTTCCTTGGGTACATTCTTATAAGTGGAATTCTGGATCAAAGAATGTGTATGTTTTAAAGCTCCTATTGCCAGATTACCTTCTAATTTACACTCCTATTGGCAGGGCATCAATAATATTTTTCTCCATGTTCTTGCCAACATCTGGAATATTCTTACCAACCTTTTTTCTGTGGTAGTCAGTTTTATAGATGGAAAGTTATCTCATTATTTTAGTTTATATTTTTATGACCACTAGTAAGATTTACCTTTTTCCCCCCAAAGTTTTTTGGTAAATTGCATTCTTTTAGTATTTGCCTATTTTCTTTGTTTTAAAAGTAGTAATTTTTCCTAAAAATGTATTAGAAAAAACATATGGAGATTTTCTATGGATAATTCTGTGTCAAATCATGAGTTCTTTAACATATAATCTTTATACAAACAATTTAAGAAACAAACAAGTTTAAACCCCTTCTCTAAATTCTATCTCTTTCATTCCCCCTAAGATAATTACTAGTATATTGTCAACTTTCAGTTTAAAGATTTTTTTTTTGTTTTCTTTAGAGAGAGAGGTAGGGAGAAACAGAAGGGGAGGGAGAGGGAAAAGAGAGAGAGACAGAGAGAAAGATATCAATGAGAGGGAAACATTGACCGGCTGCCTCCTGCATGCCCCCTACTGGAGGTCAAGCAGGGAACCCAGGCATGTGCCCTGACCAGGAATCAAACCAGCTACCTTTCTGTGCATGGGACAATGCTCAATCAACTGAGCCACACTGGCCAGGGCTCGTGTGGACTTTTAAGTGTAAGTGCACATATGCAATTAAATATTATTTATTTTTAGGTAGCTTTCACTTTTTTGTTGCTATTGAGAGTCTATATTTTTGAACTTAACTTTATTTTCTTGGTTTTAAAAAAGTAGTTCTATCATCTACAAATAATGGTATTTCTTTGCTTGCATTTAGGTATTCTAATTTCTTGTAACAGCTACACTTCTAAACAATCATAAACAAAGTGGTATACAGGACAATGTGGGAATGCCTTGTACAATCAAATATGGTTTTGGCTATTCACTTGAAATGGGTTTTTAATAATCATGTCAAGAAAATATTGTTTCTAGTTTGTTTTTTAGATTTTTAAAAAAGAGAAAGGATTTGGCTTTTAAAACACATTAAAGATTAAAAGCCCCCACACATAAGACATATACTTACAATAATAGATGCTCATCAGGAACTGTAAAAACAGGGATGGAAAGAAAGTTAATCATATTAAACCAGTGACCACAAACATAAAAGTGAGCTTATGGATCTAATTTTACTCCTTCCCAATATTCCACTAAACAATAACAAGACTTTTCTAAAAGCATAAAATAAAAAAATAAAATAAAATGCATAAACTCTCTAGGATAATGACAGGGAGAAACAATATCTAAGAAAGAAAAAGAACTTTTTCAGACATGTAAAACTTCAAAAAGTACATTTCATGTACCTTTCCTTCAAGAAGTTGCTACAGTCAGTATCTATACTAATAAAAGGGTAATATGCTAATTAGACTGGACAAAGCCACACTGGTGGGGCCGAGGCAGAGGGGGTTAGGGGCGATCAGGCCAGCAGGGGAGAGCAATTAGGGGCAATCAGGCAGGCAGGGAGGCAAGTGGTTAGGGGAGATCAGGCAGACAGGCAGGCGAGTGGTTAGGAGCCAGCGGTCCTGGATTGCGAGAGGGATGTCCGACTGCCGGTTTAGGCCCAGCAGTAGGACATCCCCTGAGGGTTCTGGATTGGAAAGGGTGCAGGCTGGGCTGAGGGACTCCCCCAACCCCTGCACAAATTTAGTGCACCGGACATCTAGTGGGTGCTATAAAATGAAGCAGCAGACTAAGAAAACAAAAATTGTAGGAACTTAAGGTTCACCATCAGTAATGGGAATCCCGAGATAAGAATGGTGGAGGGAGCTCTGGAGAGAGCCTGGAGAGCAGCCGGTCCACAGGAAAATGAAGCTGATAAAACATCTTGGTCGTCTCAACACCTAGCGGACAGGTTTAGAGCACTGATGATGAGCTTGAGGTTGAGTGAGGGATAAACATACAGAAAACTAAAGAAGCCAATGTACACACAACAGCTGCAACTCCAGGAAAATAAGAAGTTACACAGGAAAGGAAAAGTAATCGTAGCTTCCTACATGGCTCGGCAGTGCCTAGTTTCACATCATATAAATGCTCTGAGAAGTATTACCACGGAAAGGGGGTGGTCAGGGAGAGTATGACTGTCTAGCGCAGCTTTTTAAACAGCAGACAGTTCTGCTGAAAATGACCAGACCTCCATGGCGGCCTGCAAACTGGCCTCAGCGCAGCGCCAAGGCCCTGGGACAGAGTGCACTCCCGGCGACCTCCGAGTTGACACCAGGCTGACTTTCTACCTACCCTTTTTGGGACTGGAAGGCGTTTGAATTCCTGGCTGGCCTAATCTTTTAAGATATATATTGCATTAGTTTTAACTGAAATGAGAAAAAAGACTGGCTTTGCTCTTCTCAATTCTTAAAAAGCAGTAACTCCAGATAAGCCCTTTAAAAGTGCAGTCCTTTTAACACAAGTGCCAGCCAAGCGAGTAAGCAGCGGCAGTTCTGAGGCCTCATCTGCTATTTCCTCAATGGCCATGTGTGCACTGGCGGAGTGGCTCCCCCCAGTAGGTGCGTTTGTTCAGAGCGGAAGCTGAGCGTGGTCAGAGCGCCCCCTGCTGGCCCGCGGGGAAAAGGTGCCTGCACAATATTCAGGTTTCTCCAGTCACTGCCTGTGCATTTGGGTTTTGTGGCCCTAAAATACTTATTTGCTGAATAAAGTATGTGAAAGGATTAAAGTTAACAGATTTTGAGAAAAAAGAGTGTCGGCACGTTTAATAAGTTAAGCTTTTACCTTC
>NW_005362033.1:3054892-3061512 GCF_000412655.1 Myotis brandtii
TTGGACGGGGCGGGGCGAAGGCGGCGCTGGAGTCCGGCCCGGCTGTCGGTCTCCAAGGCTTTTCCGAGCCGCCGTCTCCGGCGCAGGTGCAGGTGCAAGGGGCACCGGGCGTCGCTCTCGGGGACGGAATGAGCGGAAACGTCTTGTGGTTTTTGTCCGAGAACCAGCCCAGGTGGCCGGACGGGCAGAGAGTTTCTCACACGCAGTACGCAACGGCCTGGGAGTGAGGTTCAGTGGTGCCTCTGAGCGGGCCGGTCCTCTTTTCTACACTCGTCCTTCTCCGCTTTCCTTTCTACTTCCTCTTCCCCCAGGTTGCCTGCTCTTCTGTTGGGTCACCTGCCGCCCGATGCCCGCAGTGTCCAGGGTGGCATTTCCACGCCGCAGGGCGCCACCGACACGCCCTCTGCACGGGGAGGCGCTGCCTGCCTCTCCGATGAACTGGCCGCAAACCAACCTGAATTTAAATTCCTCCCAACACATTTCCTTCACCACCTTCTCTTTACTACCATCAGTGCAGGTCTTTAGCCTGAAAACCTCAGTGATTCTGAAAACTTGAGGCGTCTTATCACCACCTCCCAATACACTTACAGTCCAGCAACAGTTCCTGTTGCCAACAGATAAAAAAATCAGCCCCTCTCCTTTGTCGCCTCTGCTGTCACCGAGCCGCCCTATCGCCCCTGCAAGCCATTCTCCATGCAGCCAGAGTGACCTTCTTAAGAAAGTGAGTCAGATCGTATCACCTTCTTGCCTAAAAACTTTGAATGACTTCCCACTGCATTTTTTTTTTAAATCCTCACCTGAGGATATGTTTTCTTATGGATTTTAGAGAGAGAGGAAGGGAGAGAGAGAGTTGCCTCCCGTTCTCGACCCAACAGGGGTTTGAGCCCGCAACCTTTTTGGCGTACAGGACGACACTCCAACCAACTGAGCCACCTGGCTGGGGCTTTTCACTGCTTTTATGATTAAATTCAAATTTCTTGCCATGGCCTGCAAGACCCTACAAGATTGACACCACCTTACCTTGCCCACCCACTTACAATAATCCTCTGGTTCACCATCTTTCTTTCATATCTCTTTTCATTTCTTGAATGGTTCTTAAAGAACTGCTCTCTTCTGTCTGCAGGGCCTTTGCTCATTCCTTACTCTCTGTTTGGGTCATTTCCCCCCACAATTTATTTGGGTGACTCTCTCATCCTTCTTTCTTCAGTTTAGCCATCACTTACTTGGAAAGCTCTGGCCCCCATTTAGAGGACACCCTTATTGTTCTTTCCATTATTTTTTCATAGGTCTTATCATGAGTTGTAATTAAGCTTATTTGTTGTACAGGTGTAGGGCAAGGAGCTTTCTTTTAAATCATGATGCAAACATTGCTCACATTCCTGCTGTCTGCATCTGTTGGCCAAGACTTGGTCATATGGCCATCCATTATAGACATAATGCCTGGTGCGTTCAGTGAATATTTGATGAATGAATGGCTTCCTTCTATGTGTTGGGATGTACAGCCATATCCTCTTCTGTCTGGTAACACATCATCTGCTTTCTTTACATTTCATTTTCATGTTTTTCTCTTTTCAGTTGAGCATCATGAAAGATGAGCCAGAAGAGGCTGAGCTAATTTTGCACGAGGCACTTCGTCTTGCCATTCAGAGTGATAACAAGAAGGCCATCGTTTACACTTACGATTTGGTAACTCATGTAACTAATCTCAGCCACTGATGAAGGGTGGATGCAAGAGAAGGGATGTTAGCACTACTGATTTATATTCCTGACCCTCTTGGTTTTTGTTTTACTAAGTTTTTTTTTTTTTTTCTAATTTTTATTATCCTTGGGGTGTCACTTATAAGAAGTTTCGATCCCAGGCTCAAAAGAAACAAATATCATTAACATTTGTTTTTTTGAGGATAAGTGAATTTAGATTTGGATTGACATCCACAAAGCATATGCAACTATTTATTCTCATACCATTGCTGTGCTTTGCTTCTGGTAGATTAGTGACATATTTTTTTTCTCTGAACAATTTTTTAATTAGAGGATGAAAGCAAAAAGGAGTCATTAGCTTAAAAGTTTTAAAGTAAGAACACGGTGTTCTAAACTGAAAAACAATTTATAATTTATTTTCAGATGGCCAACTTAGCATTTATACGGGGTCAGCTTGAAAATGTAAGTAAGTAAATCACTTTGTAATACCTTGAATTTGTGAAGGATTGGCTTCAAGGGAACACTGTTAGTAAGGTTACAGGCTAAGCCACTGTAACAAAGAGACCCCAAAATAGAGTGATTCAAACAAGACGGAGGTGTATTTCTCTCTAGTGCATTAGTCCAGAGGTTGTTAATCACCAAAGGGGGCTTTGTACCTTTGTTCCATGAAGTGGTCTAGAAGCCCAGGTTTCTTCTTAGATAG
The DNA here is from genome assembly GCF_000412655.1 of Myotis brandtii. Lineage (NCBI taxonomy): Eukaryota > Metazoa > Chordata > Mammalia > Chiroptera > Vespertilionidae > Myotis > Myotis brandtii. The sequence goes on from NW_005362033.1 coordinate 3,057,294, forward strand.
GTCCCCATCTGCATAGATCAGCTGGCTCATCTCCAGTTTGCAGGAAGGAAGGAGGAGAGGATGGAGGGCACGCAGCTTACTTAAAAAATATGAGTTAAAAATTGTTCACATTCCTTCTGCCTGCATCTTTTGACCAAAACTTTATCATATGACCATACCTAATTGCAAAGGAGGCTGACTTATACAAAATTAAGGAGATTCTATAACTGAAAAGATGGAGAGGAGAGTGAATAGTAGGGAATAGTTTGCAGTCTCTGCCACAGTGGCTTGGGATTAGAAGTTAACTTCTAAAGTTTTCACTCATCACAGAATAGTTTTTTTGTTTTTTTTTAAATTTTTTTTTTATTGCTTAAAGTATTACAAAGGGTATTACATATGTGTCCTTTTTTTTCCCCGCCCTTGACAATCCCCTGGCCTCCCCTACCCCCCAGTGTCTTATGTCCATTGGTTATGCTCATATGCATGCATACAAGTCCTTCGGTTGATCTCTTACCCCCCTCCCTCCTGCCCCCCAACCCTCCCCGGCCTTCCCGCTGCAGTTTGACAACACAGAATAGTTTTTAAGGTGCCCAGAGCATATGGGGGGGTCCAGATTTTTTAGTCTGTTTTCCCATCACAAGGATACTTTTCTCTGTATGTGAATGTGTGTGCGTATTGTGTTTTATGAGGAATGATGCATCAGACTAGTACTTAGAATCCAGGGTCATCTAGATAGTGGACCCAAATAAAACAAAAATCTTTTCCTTATGCTTTTAGGCAGAAAAACTTTTTAAAGCAACAATGAGTTACCTGCTTGGAGGGGGCATGCAACAGGTAAGAATATTGCCTAGGATTGGGCCCTAGCTGAAGCTGATTTCAAAATAGTCTTGCTTCCTGAAAACACCCAGCTCCCAACATGTGCTTTGCGGGGGGCGGGGGGGGGGGGGGTAGGCCCCTCCCCCTTCCAGGACTTGTATGAAAACTGCCACTCTTTCACTCATGCAAAAGCATGGTAACTGAGGAATTCACAGGTGCCTAATTCCTCCAGAAGGATAAAGACTGACGTTCAGGCCCAAGTCAATCTAGAAGTTGATCTGAAATAGTCCATGAGGAAGTTTTACTTGTCATGTATTTTCTTTCTCCCAATAGGAAGACAATGCAATAATTGAAATCTCTCTAAAGTTGGCCAGTATCTATGCTGCTCAGAATCGGTAAGTGTAGCCAGACTCTAGGACTGTGGACAGAAAACTGTGATCCCGGGATGGTGTATAGTTTTCATTTACCTACTGGGTCTCCAGATCATCTGGGTCTTCACAAAATTGGGTGTCACATTCAAAGTGTTCCCTTCTTCATCATTGAAATCCTCAGTCTTTCCCAGTGTTGCCCCTGCTGTTTCAGTGACCCTGCTGAGTGAGGAATATAGCCCTCAGCCCTGGCTGCACAGAGACAAAGCTAATGAAGGGAAGCAACTTGAGTTGAGCTCTTTCTAGAAGAGAAGGAAGCAGTGTAAAAGCTGCTAGGGGTAATAAACTTTGAAGAAACCATTTTGCTGATATAAGTATTACCCAACTAGGAAGTTAGGTATAAGTTAAATGAGAGTTGCTATGGAGTGTCTTAGTGGCTGGTTTGGTTGGCAGTATTTTTAAAGCATCCAGAGATGGTCAGGTAGCTAGATTTTAGGAAGGGGAAATACCTAGGAGTAGAGAGACTTCTGGGTAAGTGGGACAGGAAGTCGATGCTCATTTAAAAGTATTAGATGAGTCTCGATCCTTAGAAAGAAGGAAATCTGCCAGCTACACAGAAAAGGCTTTAGAAAACCATTTGGATGTGTCAGGAGCTGATGAGTGAGGGCCGGAGCCTTTCGTTCTCTCCAGATGGAGTTCAAAGAAGAAACACTTAGGGTGTAAGCAAAGAACTCCTCTAGAGCAGTGGTTCTCAACCTTCCTAATGACACGACGCTTTAATGCAGTGCCTCATGTTGTGGTGACCCCCAACCATAAAATTATTTTCGTTGCTACTTCATAACTAATTTTGCTACTGTTATGAATCGTAATGTAAATATCTGATATCCAGGATGTATTTTCATTGTTACAAATTGAACATAATTAAAGCATAGTGATTAATCACAAAAACAATATGTAATTATATATGTGTTTTCCGATGGTCTTAGGCGACCCCTGTGAAAGGGTCGTTCGACCCCCAAAGGGGTCACGACCCACAGGTTGAGAACCGCTGCTCTAGAGAGTTATATTCTGGGAAGAACTAAGACAAGCTTTTCCTTAGATTTTAGTTGCTGCAGAAGTTGGGTACTAGAGATTTGGAATAACATCAAGTCTGGTGCTCATGGAGGCGAGGGGCCCTGCCACTGGTCCCTACTGACCCTTGTCACCAGGAATGGCTAGACGGTCAAGCACTTCTGAGGGTCTTTGACTCCCAGTCTTTTGTGGAGCTTGAAAGTGGTCCGTTCCTGGCAGCATTGCAGCTGGGTCAGTCTGCCTTGGAGGAGTAACAGGACTAGGAGTTGATGGGTGTGAACTCCTAGGGTAAGAAGCTCAAAGCTAATCACACTGGAAAGTAAGACAAATTCATGGTCTTATAGAGGTGAAACCTTGTGTAGGAGCCATTAATAATTAGTTTATAAATTACTCTGTACTCTCCGCAAAAGTGTTTTTTTGTTTTGTTAAGAAAAGTATGAGACCAGAAAATACAGTTAGATCCTGAGGCTTAGAGAGACTGACATTAGGAGGGAAGTCATTTCTGGACATTTTGCTCTGACTAGGAGCATCTTGTGGCCAGCCGCCCCTGCTCCGTGTCCTGGCTGGATCCAAACCATGTCTGCCAGGGTTTGGGTCTGGGGAAGCTTCTGAACTGTGGGACCACCTGTTCTTCCTAGAGGAGAAGGGCTGAGCTTTCTAGTACCACTTCCGGTAAGAAACTAGAGCCAGGACTGAGCTTCTGGATGGAGGAGTTTCTGTCATGTTTCTGTGCATCTCTTTACAGAAACCAGCAGTTGACCCTTGTTCTACTCAGTCTGCTGCTGGGAGGACACCAGGGCTGGAGTGAGGCTAACTGCTTCCCAGTGCCACAGCTAGGGGTTCCATTTTGTGAAAGAAACTTTCATCAAAGACCTACAGGTTGGAAGACGTATAAAGTTATTCCAAAATTGTAGGAGGTCATTAGTGGCTTTTGCCTCCATTCGTATTAGTATTACTTTGAGCAAAAAAGTGACTCAACTGTTCACACGAGATGATGAAAGCTGCTGGTTATGTCAGTTATTAAAACCATGGCTGCATTCCTAGCTTTTTATGTCTTAAGTTACATTAAATGGGTGACTAGAAAAAAATATGTAACTTGAGAAATGGCTGATTGACATCCTTCAGAGACTTTAAACAAAATTTCTCTTCCCATCTTCACACTTCCTTTATTGATAAAATTCAAACCCCAGCTGGGAAAATGAGGATAAAAGAGTTTGTGAAAAGGTGAATAGCCGATGCTGATCTTTGCTTTACAGACAGGAATTTGCTCTTGCTGGCTATGAATTCTGCATTTCAACTCTAGAGGAAAAAATTGAAAGAGAAAAGGAATTAGCAGAAGACATTTTGTCAGGTAGGGGAATCTGCCTTTTCTGGACATTGCGCAGAGGGCTTCATTCTTCATCTGTGGTAAAGGGCATTGCAGAGGGCTTCATTCCTCATCTGTGGTAAAGGGCATCAGGGGAGGGAGTCATTCATTTGGGAAATTAAGTGGCTATTTTTAAGATCTTGGCAGAGGATTTGGAATACAATATTTTGGTTCAATGACTTGACCACTGGTGTTTTTCTAACCCCTTGGTGACATGTTCATAATTTATTGGTTGTTTTTTATTATATATTAGAGATCCGGTGCCCTCTCACAATCCAGGACCCCCCCAGGGATATTGGAGAGCCAGTTTTGGCTCGAATCCTGCAGACCAGGCTGAGGGACCCCACCGGTGTACAAATGCGTGCACTGGGCCTCTAGTATGCATATAAGATCTTTGGTTAATCTCTTCCCACCCTCCCCTCCCCCTTCCCTCTGAGATTCATCAGTCTGTTCCATGTTTCCATGCCTGGGTTTCCGCTCCTGCGTTGAGCGTCTGCCCCCTGCTGGTCAGTGCGCGTCATAGCTACCGGCCAGTCGGCTGGTTGGCTGGTCGCTTAGGCTTTTATATATATACTAGAGGCCCGGTGCACAAAAATTTGTGCACTCGGTGGGGGGGGGG
>NW_005362033.1:3062150-3091883 GCF_000412655.1 Myotis brandtii
ACTAAAGCTCCCAGCCTCTCCTTTTTTTTTTTTTATTCTGGGATTTATTTACCTTCTATAATTGAAACTTCGTTGCTGTCACTGGAGCTGAGAGCCGGCTCCAGCTCTGAGGCCGCAGCCAGCTGAAAGCAGGTATCTGGGGTTTGTTTAGCTTCTATAATTGAAACTTTGTTGCTTTCGGAGCTTTGAGCCGGGCCGCTTAGAGCCTGGCTGCAGCAGGCGGGGAACCTTGGCTTCCTCCATCACTGGAGCAAGCAAGCTTCCTGCTCGCTTTAGCTGCGTGGCTGCCGGCCGCCATCTTGGTTGGTGGTTAATTTGCATATCACCCTGATTAGCCAAAGGGAAGTGTAGCGAAGGTATGGTCAATTACCCTTTTTGTCTTTTATTAGATAGGATATAGATAACCTCTGGAAAATTGAAGAGCAGAAAGGGAAGGTTCAGCTTCTAGTCACAATGCAATTAATTACCTTTTGGTCCCAGATACACACCAACTTATGAAAGATAAAGAGCAGCTCATGATTTTGCAGTTCATCCTCAGTATGGAGGGAAGAGCAAGTTAAGCTAGCAATAGAACAGGGTGGGAAGGAAGCTCTGTGGCTTTGAACGATTCGGGTTGAAGCATTAGCAAGATGTTTGAGATACAGCCTAAGTATCTCTTGTCTCTAAAGCCCAAGTGTGCCTGGAAGAGTTGTCTGCTCAGTTGTCTTCCAGTTCTCTCCTCAACGTAACTACTGAGGCGCTTATTCCTTATCTTACCCCCTGTACTTACTAGTAGTTCTAACCTGGTGATCACTGTCTCCTATTGCAAACACTTTATTCTCTTGGCTTCTGGGACACCTCCCTAGTCACTTGCCTTTCCATTTGCCACTGCTAAAGTTAGCAGCCCTCAGGGCTATCTTTGACCCTCACACCCTAGGAGATAACATTTAAGTCCTATCATGTTAACCTCATCTTCAGCCCCAACTTGCACATGAACTACCTACTCATGGGTAAGGTTGTCTATCTGACATCTTGAATGATGGTCATCTCACATTTAACATGTCTGAAATGGGCCTCTCTTTTTAAAAAATTTAAATTGTGTGTTCACCACCCCCCAAGTCAAGTCTCCTTCCATTACAATTTATCCCTCTATACCAAGCATGTCAATCTCGTGGCCCATGGGCCGCATGCAGCCCACAATGAATATTTTTGTGTCCCAGCCAATATAACAGTATGTAAGAAACGTTTTAATAAAAATTTCGTAACTTAATTTTTACAATATCCTGTTATACATAATTATTAATAACTAGCTGTACCTGGCCATGCGTTGCTGTGGCTCAGTCTGGTTAAACGGAAAAGAAAGAAAAGAGAAAGCACATGTTTCTAATATGTTTAATTTCACAATGCTTGTGGGTATACAATATTTTTTGTTGTTCCATTGTCTGTGCAGATATAGAGATTGTCTGGTTTGCCGACTCTAGAACACGCAACATATAATTGTCCATGTGAGAAGCAATCCGTGTCTAGATGTAAACCGCACAATTCTAAAGATTGCCCCTGAGCTTTGTTGATGGTGATTGCAAACGCCAATCGAATTGGGAATTGCAATCTCTTAAATTGAAATGGCATATCCGTTGGAATCATAGGAATGCGAGGAATGAGGACATCTTCACCTTTGAAAGGTCCTGTCAAGATTGTTGCTTCTACGACATTGCTCATTAATTTTTTTACTGCAAGCCGCGTGCCTGTCAAAGCTTTGGCTGGTTGACATTTCGCAACATGGTAATTGGCACGCCGATTTTCAATTGCAGTACGTGCGGTGGCATCCCTGGCAGATCGCGTGAATTCAAAAATTCTGTTGGATAATTAACCGCTTCATCTGCTTCCACAACAGTGTCGACGGACTTGTATGTAACTGCCTCGCTTTGAATGTTAGACTGAATGATATTGTTAAGTCCGTAGACGTCTTTGTTCTTGGCCGCGAGAATAGCTCGTTCACTCAGCCAATCGTGATTCTTATCATTGGTTTGAATATTGGGAAATACTTTTTCAACCAATTCTTCTTTTGACGTCACTAAGTTGCAGAAGTTATGAGGCAATGAAATTCGTCCTGAGGTCAGATCAACCGGCACCTTTCCGTTCCCAATTCCCAGCAATTGATGTGAGAATATCTCAGCTGATGGATCGTTTTGCAGCTGGACACGCATATCTGTGGTTAATTTTATCTACAATTTATAATTGTAAACAGAAACATTGAAATGGAATCGTAAAATATTTAGTATAGCGTGTGTTGCTTTTACGTCCAACAGATGGCGCTGTTTTTCAAAAAAAGCATGTTTTTACCTGTCACAGGTGTGACATCTATATAATAGTAGGTATATAGGTATATAAAAATGCGCGTATTTGAATGCAACGTTGTGTCAAGATTTCAAAGCAATCGGTGAAGAACTTTCGGAGATTTAAGATTTTGAACAAATGAACATTTACATTTTTATTTATATAGATGAACTACAACGATCGCTAATGACTGATTATGATAATCAGGTTGCATTCATTTCCCTTAACATGCCTTATGCGCAGGCGCATCATTTCTCTCCACTAATACTAGCAGCGAATATTTTAGCAGCCGATTACCCTGTCATTAGTCTTGGACTGACTTGTTTGGTGTGCGCAACAGGAACTATTTCACTTTTGGAGAATAAGAAAAATAGATTTATTTGTGTTACACTTAATAATTTGTGCAGTTATTCAATGTCTGGTAAGTTAATGTTCAAGAAAAAATGTTTAGTTTTTATTAAAATGTTCTATTATTTTATGTTAACGATTACTCATTTATTTCAGCCCTTTGTATTCAGCATGTCTCTATTGAAATAAACCTACATTTCTATGAAAATTGAAGGGTTTTTTTGCGGCCCACATAAACTTAAACCTTGTTTATTTGGCCTGTGTTAGCTTTTGAGTTTGACATGCTTGCTCTATACCCTCTTTTACCTCCCTCCCTCCCTCTCTCCCCTCAGGAAATCACCATGCTGTTGTCTATGAGTTTTTTGTTTCTTTTTTTTAATTAATCCCTTCACCTTTTCACCCATCCCCGCACCACCCCATCCCTCCGACAGCTGTCAGTCTATTCTCTGTCTATGAGTCTGTCTCTATTTTGTTTGCTACTTTGTGCATTAGATTCCACAAATGAGTGAAATCATAAGGTGCTTGTCCTTCTGACTAGAGGCCCAGTGCATGAAATTTGTGCACGGATAGGGTCCCTAGCAGCTGCCGGCTACCTGCTGGGGCCTCTCTCCCCCAGCTGCGGGCTGCCGGCTGGGGCCTTCCTTTGTTCCGCACCGCCCCCTGGTGGTCAGCACATGTCATAGCGAGCGATCAAACTCCCGAGGGGACACTTTGCATGTTAGGCTTTTATATATAGATAGATTGATTTTGAGAGAGAGAGAGAGAGAGACAGACAGAGAGAGAGAGAACTATCAATGTGAGAAACATTGGTTACCTCCCGTATGTGCCCTGACCAAGAATCAAACCCAGAACCCTCTAGTATACAGGACAATGTTCCAACCAGCTGAATCACCCAGCCAGGAAACATTATTCTTAATCTTATTTTTTTCTAAAGGAATATATCCCCACTCAGTTTTGAACAAAGCAAATCCACTATCAAATTTATATGCTTTTTATTGGCGTGACTAACTCTATCAAGAATAGATAACTTCAGATCATATAAAAATTTGGTCTAGAACTGTGTTTAATAGTTTTACCTCAAATCGGAAAACAAAATGAAGTGCTTTGGTTAGTTAATAAAATGGTTTTACCCAAGCAAAACAAAACAAAACAAAACAAAAACACAACTTGGTCTAGGATATTCATTTTGTTCCTCATAATGTATCTATGTAATTAATGAAGGATCATAAAAAATTAAGTGAAAACAGTAGATTATGAAACATTATAGTTAGGAGGAGCATCATTTTCTAATATAGGTAGATTAAATATAGGTGTAAAGTAAGGCCTGAATGATACCCTTATTCTATAATAATGACATAGTGATTATTCCTGGTTTGGTAGAATTATAGGAGATTTTTATATTTCTAAATAACATAAAATTATTTCTTGATTTATTTTTAGAATCTATTGACTTACAGAAAAGTGGTAATTTAGTGCAAACTTTTTTAGCAGGTTTTTAAATTTATTTTAAATACATTTTTTATTGATTTCAGAGAGGAAGGGAGAGGAAGAAAGATAGGATCATCAGTGATGAGAGAGAATCATTGATTGACCCCCTTCTGGACACCCCCTTCTGGGGGTGGAGCCTGCAAACCCGGGCTCTATGAATCGAACTGTGACCTTTTGTTCATAGGTCAATGCTCAACCACTGAGCTATGCCGGCCAGGCTTAGTGCAGTATTTTTTATTATTTAGAACACATAAATACTGCTAGTTGCTGGTCCAACTAACATGATTACATCATTACATTTTCTTTTTTCTACAAGTGGTTGTTTCCTCTGAAGTCGGTAGCTAACTGGATTTTTTTTGTTGCTTGTTTTTTATGCACGTGACAGATTCTCTTTAGCGTAGTACTTGGTCTCTTTCACTCCTCAGCTTCTCTGGGGGCCTAGGGCCTTGGTCGGCAAACTGCGGCTTGCGAGCCACATGCGGCTCTTTGGCCCCTTGAGTGTGGCTCTTCCTAAGCCTTAGGAGTACCCTAATTAAGTTAACAGTGTACCTACCTATGCAGTTTAACTTTAAAAAATTTGGCTCTCAAAAGAAATTTCAATCATTGTACTGTTGATATTTGACTGTTGACTAATGAGTTTGCCGACCACTGGCTAGGCCACAGTGGATTGCTGGGTCACTGGCTCCTTTCTTTTTAAAAAATATATTTTTATTGATTTCAGAGAGGAAGGGAGAGGGAGAAAGAGATAGAAACATCAATGATGAGAGAGAATCATTGATTGGCTGCCTTCTGCACACCCCCTACTGGGGATTGAGCCTGCAACCCGGGCATGTGCCCTTGACCAGAATCGAATCTGGGACCCTTCAATCCAAAGGCTGACTCTCTCTCTATCCACTGAACCAAACTGGCTAGGGCGTGGCTCCTTTCTTCCCCTGTTGGTGTGTATAGAGTTAGGAGTTGTTGGGTTTTTTGTTTTAATGAAAAGAAATGTGAATACTTACCTGGCAGGGGAGATACCATGATCACGAAGGTGGTTTTCCCAGGGCGAGGCTTATCCATTGCACTCCAGATGTGCTGACCCCTGCGATTCCCCCAAATGTGGGAAACTCGACTGCATAATTTGTGGTAGTGGGGGACTGCGTTCGCGCTCTCCCCTGGTTTCTGCTGGTTTGAAAAACTTATTTGTGTAATTTAAAGAATAATGATGCAGCATTAACAGTACCTGTGAAGACCTGTGTGTGCCTGGCCCCAATCCGAGATCCTGCTCTCCTGAATCTTTACCATTCATTCACGTTTCTTTAGTTTTACTTCTGTACAGAAGATAACTGAGGTGTTTATTTTGAAAATTTACATAAATGAATTACACAGCATGACTTATAATAGTCTTTACTCTTTTGGGGATTAGACCTGAATTTATTTATGTTTATTTTCCTTGCTTTTGTTAATTTTTAATAAAGATTGAGTAGTTGTTCTATGCCAGTTATTGTTTCAGGGTTTGCATAGAGGCAAGTGAGACAAAAGTCCCTGCTTTTTTAGAGCTTAATGCTTAGAAAGATATTTTTCAGCTTTGAAATCAGATACTCACCCATCTTTCCTTCTGATTTTTTTCTTCATTTCTAAACAGTTTTAACATTTAATTTTTTAATATATGTGCAATTTATTTTGGTGTGAAGTTGTTAACTACTTCCTTAGAGATAATCTATCATCATTATGTACTTATGTATTAATAAGTATATGCTTGGCTTTCTTTTGGGGTTTTCCATTCAGGTTTATTCATCTGATGAAACTTATAACAGTATATAATGTTTGAATTATAGTGATATGGTAATTCAGATCTCAAAAATGCTACTTTTGCAAAATTTCCCCCCATTTTATTTTCAGTTTTCACATAAATTTTAGATATTTTCACATGGAATTTGAGATCATTTTGTCAAGACCCCAAAGTGCTTTGAGACTGAATTATTAGATTTCTATTATATTTATAAGTTGGGGGAGTTTGCCTTCTGAATAAATAAATTACCGTTTGACTGCGAATAGCAGAAAATTTCAACTTAATTAAGATAAAACAGTAAGGACACATACCTTATGTATCTGGCAGTTCAGCAGAAGGGGCAGGCTGTTGGTTAGTTTATAAATGTATGGCTCATTAACAGCCTGCAGGATAAGGTTCCTTGCGTCCCTCCTCACGGCCGTTCTCAGCCCGCTGGCCCTCTCTTCATTTGTGCTCCCCTTGTGGTTGGAAAGTGACTGACTATACCAGGTCTCAGGAATCTCATCCAGAAAAGGCAGCGTCCAGAGGAAAAGAGACTTGTTTCTCTTAGAATGAGGTAATTTTTTCTAAAAGTCTACACATAGATTTATCCTTACTTCTCATTGGCTGGGAGTGGGTTACAGGGCATTTCTAACCCATGCTGTGGCAAGAGAAAGGGATTACCACATGGGCTAAAGCTGACCAGGATCCCTTCCGAACAGATGGGAGTCCCCTCTGCTCGAAAGGAGACACACTGCAGCGGTGCTGGGAGGACTCTCCTACACTCTGCAAAACCCAGGCCTCCCGTTGAGGCAGTCTCCCGTTGAGGAATGTGATGTCTCTTGCTTACAGATTTAGTCACGTAGATGTGATAGTTATTTTATGACATTTGATTCCAAGTGGATACTTGACCAAACTATTTGTTTTCAGTTAATAGTCACCCTATTTCCAGATATGTAATTATACATTTGGGAAATCATGATAACTGTTTCCTTTTAGATATACTTCTGTGTACCACCCCCTCCCTCACCCCCATTAAGTTCAGTCATCGGCTGCAGCTGCAGAACCACATTGAATAATAGTGGTGATGGACAACTTTGTCTAATTTGGTGCCAACTGTATGAACAGATTTATTATTATACTAAGGCCCAGTGCACAGATTTGTGCACTGGTGGGGGGCGTGGCCTGTAGGGATCAGCCCGCTGTGGGAGTGCCGCTCATCTTGGTCAGCTGAGCAGCTGTGGACCCACCCTCTGAGCGGCTGCTCCTGCTATGGGAGCACCGCTCATCCCAGTCAGCTGAGCAGGGCTTCCACTGTGGGAGCGCACTGACCACCAGGGGGCAGCTCCTGCATTGAACGTCTGCCCCCTGGTGGTCAGTGCACGTTATAGCTACAGGTCAACTGGTCATTCTGGTTGTTCTGCTGCTTGGTTGCTGGCGTTTTTTATATATAGATATCTAGAGCAAACCAGGCTTTCTAGTAATTGGTTAATTGTTCGGTATACTGCTGGATATTTTTCCTAGAAGAAACTTCCTTATGAAATTATATTTTGAAAGCATAATTTACCATATTCTCTATGTACCTGGAACCTATTCCTTTCCCAGTTCTTATTTTTATGGAGTTATTTCTTTTTAAGAGATATTTTTCCATTGATTCCTTCCTCTTCCTTTTCTTGGGCTGAAAGTTTCATTCATTTTTTAAATAATCAAACATTTCTGGAAAGTGGCATATTTACTTTTATGAGTGCTTGAAGTCTGAAACTTGAGTTTGAAATCTGGCTCTGCTACTTATTTGACTATAGACAAGTTATTTAACTTTTCCTTTTCAATGAAGTAAGAATAATAGTAGAACCTACCTTTTGGAGTTGTTACAGGAATTATATGCTCTAGGACTGTGACTAGTATTTATTAAATACTATGTAAGAGTTGCTGGAATGTTGTGTTAATATAATTTATTAAATGGTTTTCCTTCTCTATATTATGTTTACCAGTCTCAGTTTATGCAGCAGCATCCTGATTACTTTTTTCTGTTTCTCCTTGTCAATTTTGTTGATCTTTTCAAAAAGAGCCAGCTTGTGTTTTCATTTTCTCTGTTGTTTCTCTATTTCATTACTTTCCACTCTAATCTTTATTATGTCTCCTGCTTGCTTTGGTTTTATTTTGCTCTTTTTCTAGTTTATTAGGTGGAAGATTAGGTTATTGGTTTAAGATCTTTCTAATATAGGCATGTGCAGCTATAAATTTTCCTCTGTTGCTTTAGATGCATCACATAGATTTTGGTATGTTGTGTTTTCATTTTCATTTCTCAAAGTATTTTCTTACTTTTCTTGTGATTTTTCTTTTCTTTGATTCCCAGGATATTTTGGAGTATGTTGATTAATTTCCATATATTTGTGAATTCCTCAAATTTTCTTCTGTTGTTGATTTCTAAGTTCATTCTGTTGTGGTCAGAGAACATGCTTTGTAAGATTTCAGTCCTTTTATTGAGACTTATAGCCTAATAGTTTTTTCCTGAAGAACGTTGTATGTGCATTTGGGAGGAAAGTGTATTCCCTTGTTGTTGGATGGGGTGTGCTATATATCTGTTAAGTCTAGTTAGTTTATAGTTTTGTCCAAATCTTCTTGCTGATTTTGTTTAGTTCTACACAAAATTTTTGTTCTTGTGATTTTTTTTCTTTATCCATATATCTTTGTTGTTTAAGCAGGCCTAGATACTAGTATATCTTCACTGAAGATATACACTGAGTGGCCAGATTATTATGACCATCTGACGTTTGTAGGCAAATTAGCTATAATTTCCTGCTGAAGTTTCTGTCTACCCTGAAGTTCCCTCTGGCACCCTGGACCCGGGCTTCTCACCTCCGGCTGCCAGCAGGCAACCAGGACCCGTGCTGTTTCCCTCCTCCAGCTGCCGGCTGGTACCCGGGACCTGGGCTGGCTTCCCTCTGGCCCCGGCTTCATCAGGAAGGATGTCCGGAAGACGTCCGGTCTAATTAGCATATTACCCTTTTATTATTATAGATTATAGAAGGTTAGGGGGTTCATTTTTTTTTTTAATGAATTTTTCCTGGTCTGTGGGGAACCTCCATTTTTAAGATCCAGTTCTCTCGAGCTTCTGTAATATATTTTTTATTATTGCACAGTTCTACTTCTTGAGTCTTTTATTCAGGAATGTCATTTACTTGTATATTGGCCTCTCTCTTCTCTGTCCTTTTATGTCTACCCTCGACTGTCTCAGTTTTGTCTGTGTTTTGGGAATTTCTCTAGTTGTTCTATGTTACTAACATATTCAGAAAAGTCGGTTCTGTGCTTTCCTTCTTCCAGTGTATTTTTTTTAAAAGATTTCAAGCAAAAATAATGTGTAGAGACTTTAACAAATACCTGTACACATTTACCTTCAGCTTTGTTGCGTCTAGTAGAGTAAGTACAGTATTTTACCATATGTGCTTCAGAACTTTACGTTGGTAAGTTTAAATCCCTGTGTACTCCTGTTCAACATAACTCCTACCCTGATTTTGGTTTTGGTCTTTATCATTCTCATCTGACGTTTGTAGGCAAATTAGCTATAATTTCCTGCTGAAGTTTCTGTCTACCCTGAAGTTCCCTCTGGCACCCTGGACCCGGGCTTCTCACCTCCGGCTGCCAGCAGGCAACCAGGACCCGTGCTGTTTCCCTCCTCCAGCTGCCGGCTGGTACCCGGGACCTGGGCTGGCTTCCCTCTGGCCCCGGCTTCATCAGGAAGGATGTCCGGAAGACGTCCGGTCTAATTAGCATATTACCCTTTTATTATTATAGATTATAGAAGGTTAGGGGGTTCATTTTTTTTTTTAATGAATTTTTCCTGGTCTGTGGGGAACCTCCATTTTTAAGATCCAGTTCTCTCGAGCTTCTGTAATATATTTTTTATTATTGCACAGTTCTACTTCTTGAGTCTTTTATTCAGGAATGTCATTTACTTGTATATTGGCCTCTCTCTTCTCTGTCCTTTTATGTCTACCCTCGACTGTCTCAGTTTTGTCTGTGTTTTGGGAATTTCTCTAGTTGTTCTATGTTACTAACATATTCAGAAAAGTCGGTTCTGTGCTTTCCTTCTTCCAGTGTATTTTTTTTAAAAGATTTCAAGCAAAAATAATGTGTAGAGACTTTAACAAATACCTGTACACATTTACCTTCAGCTTTGTTGCGTCTAGTAGAGTAAGTACAGTATTTTACCATATGTGCTTCAGAACTTTACGTTGGTAAGTTTAAATCCCTGTGTACTCCTGTTCAACATAACTCCTACCCTGATTTTGGTTTTGGTCTTTATCATTCTTATGCCTATTTATTGCACTGTAGATATCATGTAAATAATGGGGCTAGTGTGTCTTTAAATTTTATATGAATGGTATACTGTACAGTTTCTTTTTTCACTCATCATTATGTTGTTGAGAGTTATCCATGTTGATACTTAGAGCAGCAGAGTGGTGACTTCTAAGTAAGCCCACTGGCATGGGTAGTGAGGGATGAGGTGAGCCTTTCTTTCCATTCTTGCAGAGTGACACAGGCTAGAGGTGGCCCTAATTGGTTCATGCACTGCAACTGTGGTATAGGATTCCATCATATGAATATACTCCAGTTCTCCTATTCATGGATATGTAGGTTCTACATGTTTTGCAGTGGAAAATAATATCTTTTTAAACATTCTTGAACCTTTGTCTCTGGGCACACATGCAAGATATTCCCCTGGGGTATGGACCTGGGAGTAGAATTGCTGGGGTACATTACTAGTTATTACCAAATTGCTTATTGTTATGGTTTTACCTGTTTACATTTTCACTAGCAATGTGCTAGCATTCTTGTAAATTCTATATTTTTATTGTTGGACTTAACATTTTTTTTGATCTGGTGGGTATGATAGGGGCTGTTACTGTGGCTTCAATGTGTTTCTCTGATTACTAATGAGATACAGAATATCTTTTCTTTTCAAGGATTTTTTTGAACATTCATATTCCTGTGATAATTGTCTCTGTATCCTTTGCTTATTTTTTAAAAGCGTTGTCTTTTTTGTTACTTTATCCTCACCCGAGGATATGTTTATTGATTTTAGAGGAAGGAAGGGAGAGAAACATCAATATGAGAGAGAAACATCAATTGGCTGCCTCCTTTGCACTCACTGTTTG
Source organism: Myotis brandtii (assembly GCF_000412655.1). NCBI lineage: Eukaryota > Metazoa > Chordata > Mammalia > Chiroptera > Vespertilionidae > Myotis > Myotis brandtii. The sequence goes on from NW_005362033.1 coordinate 3,073,212, forward strand.
GGAATCAAACCCACAATCATTTGGTATGCGGAATAAAGCTTCAATCGAGCCACCCGCCTGGACGGGTTGTATTTTTCTTAATGATTGAGCATTTTTTATGTATGTGATCATCTTATATCTGTAGGTTGCATAGCTCTTTGTGGCCTTGTCTTTTCACATGTGGCATTTGACAGAGCGATTAACATTTGTTTTTAAAAATTGATTTGAGAGAGATTAAGAAATGAATTTGCAGTTCCCCTTATTCAAGCATTCTTTGGTTGATTCTTGTATATGCCCTGACTGGGGATGGAACCTGCAACCTTGGCATATCAGACAACATTCTAACCAACTGAGCTAACAGCCAGGGCCCATAATAGAATCTTTTGATATTTTCCTTTATAGTTTGTGCTTTTTGTATCTTTAGTAAAAAATCCTTCACTCTTCTAAGGTCAGAAAGATCGTCTCTTCTAAATATTTGGCTTCCCATTTAGTCTTTAATTTACCTGGAATTTGTTTCTTAATGTGGTATGAGGGGCAGTATAATTTTTTCCCCCTCATGGACAGGTTTTGGCTCAGGACTGCTTTATTAGTCAGTCCATCCTTTTCTTATGGAGTTGTAATGACAGCTCTATATTGAGTTATCAGAAATCAATGGAGTGACAGTGTTGTTTAATTCTGTAATTAACATTAATTTTGTGTTATTATATCCTTTCCATATGTAGTTCAGTACCTTTATTATTTTTAATGCTTTCTTTTTATTTGTCCATTCATTCAACCAGTCAGTCAAGAAATACTTAACTGAATGCCTGCTACATGCTGGACACATTATTAGGCACTGAGATACAGCCATTAAAACAGTCACTGCCTCCTACAGCTAAATTTCTAGTGGAGGAAAAACACATAATCAACACTATCCAGTAAATTGATAACATATCCAAAGATGATGAAGTGCTACGTAGATGTCATTTGAAGGAATGTGTATAGTGAGTATACTGTTTTATAGAGGGGTCAGGAAAGGCCTAATTGGTAAGAAATCTGAAGAATGAGAGGGAATAAGTCAGCTGGCAGTCTCTAGGGAAGAGAATTCCAGGCAAAGGAGGAACAGGTGCAGGGCTCCGAGGTGGTGCACACTCGACATACAAGTAGTTTAAACCGACTGAGTTTAAAATCTGAGATTAAGTATCTAAAATCTTAAGGGTGAGGCCTCCATTTTATTGTCTGCTGATTCTCATTTTTGATCAGACAAAACTGTCCTCTAGATTTGTGTTCTCCAGTCCTATGTGGCATTTGGTGTTTTAAGATTTTTCAGACATCGTGTCGTCAGTTCTGTAATGTGTCAGCAGGTGCTGTATTATCACAGCCTTTATTGTTATTCTTCAAAAAATGGATCTTTAAATTTGGTCTGTGAGTTTCCATCTCATGAGTCTGATGTTCTCTGGTTTCTTACTTACTACATTGCTTTCTTTGCAGCTTAAAACTCTTTCATTGGCCCCAGACTTTCTTTGTTGTTAACTCATTCTACTTTGAGTTTTATCTTCACATGTATCTGCTAAATATTAGTTTCAAACGCTTAATCAGTGTGTGGACTCAAACTTATTTAAAAAGTGGGAAAAAGTTTGTCATTTAATTGGACATTGCGAGGTTGTGATTTATAGGAAATACATATATGGTCATTCGGATGACCAAATATATATTTTTCACATATACTTATGTGGTTTGTACAGTTCCTGGCTCTCAGCTCCCAAACCCTCAGAATTTCCTAAGTGTTGAGAGTGAGGAAAAAGAAAAAGAAAGAAAAAAAGAAAAAGAAGAGTGAGCAAAGTGTCTTTTATGTTAATGAGGCATTTTGGAAGTCCCTGAGGATGGGGGCTGGTTGCCAGAGGGAGCCAATCATATGATTAGAGGGTTGGAACTTTCACTCTCACCTCCTGACCTCCAGGAAGGGAAAAGAGGCCAGTGGTCAATGATTTAATGTCATACCTATGGAATGAAGCCTACATAAACCCGAAAGGATGGAGTTTGGAGCGCTTCTGGTTTGAACTTGTGGAGGTGCCGGGACAGTGGTGTACCTAGAGAGGGCGTGGAAGCTTCACACCCCTTTCTGTGTGCCTTGCCCAATGCTTCTTCGTCTGGCTGTGCCTGAATTATATCCTTTTATAATAACCAGTAATCTAGTGAGTAAGATGTTTCTCTGAGTTCTGTGAGCTGCTCTAGCAAATTAATTAAACCCAAGGAGGGGGTCCTGGGGTCCTCTGACTTATAGCCAGTCAGAGGTACAGACAACCACCTGGACTTGCAATTGGCATCCTGAGTTGGAAGGGTAGTTAGATAACTCCAGTTTGTAGGTACTCTGTCAGAAGCCCAGGTTACAACCAAGCCCAGGTGACACATCGTCTCTCTCTCTCTGAAATTGGGTCCAGGAAACAATGTAGATGTTAATCTACCAGAATTGTCAGGCCAGGAGTACTTCAGTGTCATGAAACACTCAGTGGGTTCTGGACTGTTAAATATTTTGGCTCCTGGAAAAAAGAAAAATGAGGGGTAGGTTGGCCAGTTCTCTGACTCGCTTTCTGTATTGCACTTGTTATATCCCAGCAACGCTCTTATTTCCTTCTCAGTGGAAGAGAAAGCCAACACCCGCCTCCTCCTCGGCATGTGCTTAGATGCTTATGCTCGCTACCTTCTGTCCTCCAAGCAGCCATCGCAGGCACAGAGGATGTATGAAAAAGCTTTGCATATTTCTGAAGAAATACTAGGAGAAAGACACCCACAGGTAAGAGAGGAAAACAGGTTTCAGAATTTCTGGGTGTGAAATGCCTCATTATTGGGGATGTAATCAGCAGGTGGTCCTTGGGATGCCCTCCTCCTCATGCCCCAGTCCATTCATCTCCTACCACTCCCCCGCCCCCACCTGCTTGTTGAGGAAGGATTTGGGACTGCTGGTCACTGGCTGGGTCTCCCAGAAACTTTTGAGGGAGGATTGGTTCCCACAGCAGAGCAACCTCTCTAAAAGCAGGTCTGGCCAGGCACCCAGGTGCTTCTGGGCTTCATAGTACACAGCACAGTATTTCAGAATATTGAATCTGACGTGGAACAGTTCAACTCCTGAGGATCCTCGCCTCCCTTGCCTCACAGGTGAATGACAGGAAACGGCGGGGGAGAGGGAGGAGCACATTAAAAAAATTTTTTAAGACTACTGACAGAATTTAAGCAAAGCATGCTAAGCTTTCGGTTAGAACACTAAACACATGGAATTGAGTTGAAATCACCTCTGGGTCTCTCCTCTATCAGACAACGTTTGTAGAGGTAACAAGTGGATCACTTTGTGAACGCTTGGTATTGCCAACACAATTTTAACTGGACTGGACATGTCTCAAGGTTGGGGTAGATGAGCAGGGCAAGTTATTGGGCTATGAATTACCTTCAGGAAAGGGATTTAGGGCTTAATTATAGAGTCCCCTTAATGGTGAAGAGGAGGACTTGCCTCTCTTAGTACCAACATTAAAAATTTTTTAATGGGAATCTTCCTAAAGTGGATGATATATTTCTTCTATTTTTTTTCTTTTTTTAAGAAAATATATTTTTATTGATTTCAGAGAGGAAGGGAGAGGGATATAGAAACATCTATGAGAGAAAGTCATTAGTTGGCTTCCTCCTGCACGCCCCCTACTGAGGACTGAGCCCACAACCCGGGCATGTGCCCTGACCAGGAATCCAACCTTGACCTTCTGGTTCATAGGTTGATGCTCAGCCACTGAGCCACACTGGCTGGGCTATCCCTATTTCTTCTTGATGAGTCTCAGGGTCACCAGTAGGAATGATATTATGCTACAATGCAGTGGCTGGCTTCTTAAGATTGCTGAACTGCCCTGGGCCCAGTAGCTCTGTTGGTTAGAGCCTCGTCCCAGTATGCCAAAGTTTTGGGTTCGATCCCCAGTGACAGCACATAAAATACCAACCAGTGAATGTATAAATAACTGGAATAAATAGATGTCTGTCTCTCTCTCAAATCCATTTTAAAAAAGATTGCTGAACCTTAATGGGATATTATAGCTTCTTTTTGCTATTATTTTTCATTTGTTTCTAATATAATTAGATATATTAGTAAATTATATTTATCTTGTTCCTAGTTTCTAGATTTGTATCATTTTCCAGAGGGTCGAACTAAAGCTGCCCATTATACAGTGTGAATGATAAAGGCACCAGTTTGTTAGTGGCTAATGCTCCTCCCCTTTTGTGGAATGCTAGGACAGATGAAATCTTAAGTATATATTGGAAGGTTATCAGACTCCAAATTAACGTTAAATCTCTGTGGGTGTTTTTTTAATAGAAAAGCTGCCTGTTTGTCTTTCTTGTATAGACCATTGTGCTAATGAGTGACCTGGCTACCACCCTGGATGCACAAGGCCACTTTGATGAGGCCTGTGCGTACGTGCAGAGGGCGTCAGATCTGGCAAGACAAGTAGGACATCCTGAGCTGCACATGGTGCTGAGTAACCTGGCTGCAGTTCTGATGCACAGAGGTAGGGGAGCTATGTGATGTTGACCACTTGATTTCGTTAGGGAGGGAGTTACTGGATTTATAAATCTGTGAAATGGTGTTAAGCAGTGGCAAGGGGCAGTGAGGAAGCTCCACAATCAAAAGCTAGTTGAACAATAGAAAAAAGGGTGCATGTTTGGCAGAAATACCATTGTGCTCAATTGACATAACTTCTGTAGTCCTGCACTAGCTTGCTGAACCACATCAATGCAGAGAGAACTTTGCAATGATAGTACCTCAGTTCTGTAGTGCTTTACAGATTTCTAAGTGTGTTCACACGTACAACTTAATTTGTTCTTCACTGTGTACTTGTGAAACTGGTAAGATGGAGTGTCAGTGTCTGTTAGACAGATTGTGCCATAGTACTCAGGGCCTCACCTATAATTCCCAGAAGCCTGGATGACAGGTCCTTTCTCCCCATGAGTGAAGCCCTGGGTCAGTGGAGTAAGGGCCCCAGGGCTGTACTGGGCGGTAGGAGAACTACAGCACGCACTGGGCTAGAGTTCTCTACCTGTGCCCCCTTACAACTTCTCTGAGCCAGCACCGACCTGCATCATCACTAGTGCTTTCTCTTCAGAATCACTTTAAAAGCATACTTTTTTTTTCTTATTCTCCCTTCTCTCTGGGTTATTTTAGAACGATATGCACAAGCAAAAGAGATCTACCAGGAAGCACTGAAGCAAGCAAAGCTCAAAAGAGATGAGGTTTCAGTACAGCACATCAGGAAAGAATTGGCCGAGCTGTCCAGAAAAAGTAGACCTTTGACTTAATCAAGCTCTGAATCCCCTTTTGTTGTAGGAAATTTCCCAGTATCAGTGGCACCCAAATCAATGGCTTAAATGAGCGATTTTCAACCTGTTTGTTGCGAGAATTTTTAAAACATGCAGTACCCGACTAGTCAGGGGCACTGACCGCTTTTCCCTTAGGTTGTTAAATAAAAAAAATTACAACAGCCAACACAGCAGTAGCCGTCCAGTGTGAATGAATCAAAATTATACCTATTACTTTGTCAGATTGGCAAAAAATATATTTTTTTGGTGTGCTGCAGAATTTTCATATTTAGTTTATGTGCCACGAGATGGAGTTGAAAATCACTGGCTTAAACCTTTTGTCCTTGATCCTCAAGTGTCCTCAGCTTGGCCTCTGTGCAGGACAGGTTAAACACTGCACCTCCGCTTGTTTTTTACAGGAAAAGCAACTTTCACACCTGACTTTGACTTCTAAAGATGTCAAGTAATTTTTCAGTGTAGCATACTTAGGTGCTCCATGCAGGTCTAATTGTAGATTAAGATGGGTCAGTTTCCCCTGGGTGGGTGTATAATTCACACAGGCATCTCTGCCATAAGAACAAATCACGGAGCAGCCACCTGCACCCAGAACCTCACCACAGGGTAGGCCCTACCGCATTCCTGGAGTGCTGACGTGTACCATAGGCCCAGCAGGAGTCGCTGGGCTGGACCCAACTTCTGGCTTTGGAATGGGGTCTCGGTACCCTCATTTGTAAAGTAAAGGACAAAAGAGATTCTTTCTTGGCCACGGGAGAAGGTATTTGGTCAAATGATCTAAATGAATAGATTGCTGTGTTGAAAGAACTCTATCATTTTTCCTCAGACTAGAAAGTGTATACAGATACTCTTCAACTCATCATGGGGTTATGTCCTGATAAACCCGTCATAAATTGAAAATACCCTAAGTCAAAAACACATTTAATATGCACCAGCCGGGTGGCTCAGTTGGCTGGAGTGTTGTCTCATGCACCCAAGTGTGCGGATTCCATTCCAGGTCAGGGCACATACCTGGGTTGCAGGTTCCATCCCCAGTTGGGGAGCTTTCAGGAGGCAACCAATCGAAGTTTCTCTTTCTGTCTCCCTTCCTCTCTAAAATCAATAAACATATCCTCGGGTGAAGGTTTAAAAACAAGTATTAAATACACCTAACCTAGTAAATAGTTTACCCCGCCAGTTTCTACTGAGTACCTATCACTTTTGCACCTTCGTAAAATTGAAAAATTGTTAAGTCAAACCACTGAAAGTCGGACTGTCTAAATACAAGATGCATAGATGGGCGTTTTACCTTGCAAAGACCTGGTGGCCTCGGGAAGGCAGTTTTTCTTCGCACCGTGAAGGAACCCTTGTTACTGGTATGCCTTTGGGGTTGGGTTATGAGTGGGAATGATAAACTATATTTTTGGTTCCTATGTACATACTGGAAGAATCCTTTCATAATAAATTACTCTACAACAATATTGTACATGTCATAATTTTTGAGTTGCTCATAAAAAGTAACTTACTGGAGTTAATAAAAATAAAATACTAAGGTTCAAACCATTAGAGATTTGACTAAAGCTAGAATTTTGTATTTTGCAGATATGAGCTTCTTCTCACTTTAAGCTCATCTATTCTTGACCAGCCAGCTAATTCCTTTAGTTAAGTCTTAACTCAGAGATAAAGTGTAGTATAAAGCAGACTAGGTTTCAGTGCAGCCCATTCTTAACTTATTGATGATTTAAAAAAATTACTGTCAACTACTCACCTTCTGCATTGGGAATATTTTTACCTTTTCACAATTGCAGGGGTTACTGGAAGTTAGGTTTTTCACTTCAGGTTTTATTAAGAATTTTTGATCCTCCACAATGATTCAACTCATGGACCTGGTGCTGGAAAAACTAGTTTTCAGAAAGATGGTCGCTTCCTGTGGGTATTCTCATTCTAGAGTGTTCAGGGCATGCTTTTATTTTTTTATGTTTTTTATTGACTTCAGAGAGGAAGAGAGAGGGAGAGAGAAACATTAATGATAGAGAATCACTGATCGGCTGCCTTCTGCATGCCCCCTACTGGGGATCGAGCCTGCAACCTGGGCATGTGCCCTTGAATGGAATCAAACCTGGACCCTTCAGTCTGCAGGCTGATGCTCTACCCACTGAGCCAAACCAGCTAGGGCTTGTGTTTAAAATAGGATCACTCAGCATACCAAAATGAAAGCTTATGAAACCTCCCGTTACAAACATGCTCTGGAAGTTGGGCTGTCAGAATACTTCCATGGAGGGTATTAGGAAAATCTGGTGCTGAAAAATCATGCGAAATCAGAAAAAGTAGACCTTTGACTTAATCAAGCTCTGAATCCCTTTTTGTTGTAGGAAATTTCCCAGTATCAGTGGCACCCAAATCAATGGCTTAAATGAGCGATTTTCAGCCTGTTTGTTGCAAGAATTTTTAAAACATGCAGTACCCGACTAGTCAGGGGCACTGACCTCTTTTCCCTTAGGTTGTTAAATAAAAAAAGTTACAACAGCCAACACAACAGTAGCCGTCCAGTATGAATGAATCAAAATTATACCTATTACTTTGTCAGATTGGCAAAAAATACTTCAGAACACTGAGATCTCAGCCTGCAGGCAGTGTTACACCTGGTTTACAGCCAACTTCAAGTCACCGGTCACTCAGTGCTGTGCTGGCCACCTCCAGTCATGCTGAGGCGGACTTCTAGCCTCCAGATTTGCTCCTTAGGTAAGGCGTGTGAGAATTCGGAAATCTCTTCTCTGGGTGAAGGCAGATGAAGGAAACACATGCACTGTGACAAGGATGGGGTGAGGGATAGTAGCTGCTCACTGGGGGGGTTAGGTGGGGCTGCAAAATGACAAGTTAGGCTCTGATGTATTCTCAGAAACTATTCTGACTTGGAATAGCTTAAGACCTTCAAGGTCATAGGGAAATACCATCATAATCTCGTTTGGGTCAGTTGACAATGTAAATTATTAATGACAGTACCTAAAAAACCAAAAAAACAGAACACTGTTAAGTAGAACATTCAGTTATTTTCTCATTCACATTAAATTGTGTAGGATATATTTATAATAAAGTGAAACCAACTTTCCACATAGTAGAAATCTGATCACTAAACCTGACCTAAGGTTTATTTTGAGGACCTCAGGTATACAAGAGTGGAAAAGCAACAGGAGTGAAGGCTTTCACTTCAGACAAACAGGAGTTCATGGCCTGTCTTTGTTGCCTATTTATACAGGCAAGGTAGGAACATGTGTCCTTATCTATAAATAGGGTTGGACAGCAGTGCTAAGGGTGATGTGAAGGTCTTGATCACACATGAAACGCTTCATTACAAAGAAGGTCGTCAGTGGTTATCAGATCTGCTTTCCTTAGAGGCTTCAGTACTTTTGTAAAAAGTTGAGGTCTACTTAAAAGTCTGTGAAGTACAGATTTCTACCATCCTGAGACTACTCCCCTTTGTAATAGTGGCATCTCCCCAAGCTGCTCAGCATCTAAATGCGGCAGAAGGATGATGCAATAACTATGCCTAAGTTGTATGAAAAAATCTTAAAAATTCAAAAAGCAATTATTAATGAAGGAAAAACTGACCCTTCAGTACCATAATCAGTTTAAAATTCAGTCTTACGTTATTTGCTCCTTGAGATTCAGTGACATGGGAACATTCAACGACAAACCCTTGCCCATAGGGAATCAAGTGGGAGGAAGCACTAGCGCAGAGAGAAGGGAAGGACCGTGTGTTCACCGCTAAGGTCAGAACATGCAGCACAAAGCAATCTAGAAGCCCAAGGTGCTACACAAATCCTATCTTCTAACTCAGCCGGTAATATACATCGAACTCAGTACAATTATAAGTGTTTCCTTTGAGTCCTGAGAGAGCAAGAGCCTTAAATCACAACCTACTGTGCCTATGGACAGGGCAGTCAAATTTATTTCAGAAGGAAAGCTCTGGTGCTGCATCCAATGCAGCAGAAAAGAACACTCAGGGCAGTTAGATCCCCGGTGCGCACAACAGCGAGGCGCGCCGCAAATAAGCCTTTGAAATGTTAAAAACAACTAGAACATACCCATGCAGTAATATTGCTTCAGTGCTCCTAATTAAAAAAATTTCTAAGCCTGCCTGGAAATTTACAGTATGGCAGAATTTTTTCTTCTATCATGACCTTAACACATTAATATACAGATTTCACAACAGGGTCTGTGTTAAAAATCTAAACATTTCCACAAGATTTTAAATATCACCTGGGAACCTGAATTTAGAGGAAACAGTAGGATAAAAGTACAATGCCCGTGACAGCCAACATTACACGCTGGGCTGTATGAGGTTGTTTAGAAGGCCAGGGTTAAAAAGAGAGACGAGAAGGTTTTAAAAAGTCACCCCCGAAGTTGATGCTCTGATTTCAACACAAGTCCACCAGGTACTACAGTAAAGGGCAACACTGCAAAAAGATCATCTATTTACAGAAGAGTGATTTAAAGACATTATGGTTTTCTTTACAGATGTAAGAATAAGAATTGTCCACTTTTAAAAAATTCTATATTCCAACCTTCCACTATTATTATAATCCACTGAACTGCTTGTATCAAAGGCAGTTCTCCCCCATTTGACTCTGCAGTTCCATCATTTCTTCCTCATCCGTGGTCCAGGCTCTCCTGAAAAGTCTCTGGGCACAAGTCATGGGAAGGCAGGTTTTTACCTGCAGTTAAAAATAAAACCACCAAAAACTAGAGATCCCTCCTCCACGCATGGTCCCACCCAGATCCCTCTTCTGTGCAGCTCAGTCATCACTGTCCGACAGCGTCTCATACTGCGCTGAGAGCAGCGGGGCCGGCTCTCGCTCCCAGATCCTATTCTGCTGGTGAGGAGTTGCTTGGTTCACAGAGGCGGCGGCGCATGCGATCGGGGTTGGTGGCGTGCTGCTGAGCATCCGCATAGTCAGAGGGTTATAAGGAAACTGAGTTGAGCCTGGCAAAAGAAAAATTAGGTGTTCACTGTCATGAGCATAGTCGCTGTTTTCACATGATGGAGGCGGCCAGGATTATACTAAAATAATCTTGTAAAACTAAGCAAAAGGAAACCACACAGAGGGCCAGGTTTCCCCACTGGACTGTGTAGCCAGTGATAATGCAGCAGTCTAGAAAGGTCAAACATGAATACACACGTGAGGTGAGGGTTGCTGAGTCCAGAAATGAAAGCTCAGGCCTGGATTTTAAGTCTAGAACTAGGTGTTTCCAGAGAATATAAACAGAACTTCTGGATACGGAGCTCTAACCAAAGGAGTCTGGTTACTCCCAGAACTTCCTGACTCTTACAGTCAGAGACACAGTTCCCACAGGAGGAGGGGAGAAGTACCCAGGAATTTGCTAGGTCATGGGCAGCAGGATGAGGGTCATCTGCTGGATCACACTGGGCAGATTTATGAATGTACAAGATTTAGAAGAGGGATACACAAACCTAATGATAGCACTGCTACCTTTTGTCAGTTCCTAAATTATCTTATTGTCCCCAGAAAGTCTCCTACAGATTAAGAACCTCTAACAGAAAGCATACCATTTTATTAAGTAATTTCATGAATGGTTTAATAATTCCTTCCCTAAGAGAGATTTGAGGACAATCACTGATCTAGGCAAGTCTTCAAACTAGTACATAAGGACTTCACATCTGGTGTGAGAAATTTAGGAATCAGAGTCTTCAATTATGCTGACAACACCCGTGTGAAATGTACATGTCCTCAGGGGAGGGCACCTTTCAGAGTTTCCCACTGACATCTGTACATTAACATCTAAGGAAAGGGTGGCTTATAATTCTCTGAAACTTAATCCATAGCAAACATCCCAGTTTTGTTTTTAAAAAAGGGTAAGTCTGTTTTCTAAAAGACACCATTATTAAGTCTTTTTAAAAAAGCAGCTTTCAAACGGGCACAAATGCTAGAGAACTGTTTTCATCTGTCTGTAGGGACACAGTGCACCTAAAGGAGGGCGAGTGGCTTTTTATTTTTATTTTTTAAATATATATTTTTATTGGTTTTTTTTTTACAGAGAGGAAGGGAGAGGGATAGAGAGTTAGAAACATCGATGAGAGAGAAACATCGATCAGCTGCCTCCTGCACACTCCCCACTGGGGACGTGCCTGCAACCAAGGTACATGCCCTTGACTGGAATCGAACCTGGGACCCTTCAGTCTGCAGGCCGACGCTCTATCCACTGAGCCAAACCGGTTAGGGCGGGCAAGTGTCTTTTTAAACTGCTCTTTCCATCTCTGACTTGGATACCCTAGTGTTCCCTAAGAACCCTGGAGGGATGTCGGGGAAAGGCTGCAGGTGAGGCTGCTGGGGGAGTGGCACTTCACATTCAGGTAGAGTTAATTCATGCAGAACTGAAACCACAGACACACTTGCTTTGCAAATGCCAACATAACATAGAAGGGCGGATGGATGAGAAATTTCCGCATAGCTCTTCCTCTGTTCATGGTAATCAGACCCTGTGTTATTGACATTTTTAAGGCTACATGTATTCAATTTCTATTCTGGAAAGAGAGCCTATTGATGACACAGTAATGGAAATACAGTTTTACAAGCAAAGTTTCTTATTTTAGAAATACTAACCAAGGCATTACTATAAGGACTTTAAGACTCATCTTCTAGCAGGCAGCCCCTCACCTGTAGAAGAGGGCCTGTCCTCCCAGGCCCACCCTGGCGTCTGCCGGTGGTACTCCCCCTCTGAATGCACGGAGGAGACTGAAGAGGGCCGCTCAGCTCCTAAGTAGCTTTGCCCAGGGACAGGAGATTTGGACTTCCTGCTGTTTGACTTGCTGATCAGCTTTGGTTTGCAAACTCCTCCTAAGGGTGAAATAAATTAATTGGTGATTATAGTAATTATGTTCTCAACTTCAAACCTACCAAGCCCTGGCCATGTGCTTGGCTGGCTGGAGAGGTGTCCTGTGCACCAAAGGTCGCAGGTTCGATGTCTGATGGGGGCATGCCCATGTTTTGGGGTCGATCCCTGACTGGGGTGCATGTCAGAGGCAAGCGATCCATGCCCCCCTCCTGCAATCTCCCTTCCTCTCTCTGAAAATTCAATAAAAACATATCCCCGGAGAAGGATTAAATGCTAAAAACAACAACAAAAAAACCAAACTAATCCTGCCAAAATGCTGATGGCTATATAATGCTAAGTGAAAAGTTGAATGGTAGTATGAAGATCCCAGATTGTAGTATCCAATGGTAAAAATATTTAAAAGAAAGCCAGAATATACTTATGGCAACTAAAACAAAAAAGGGGTATGTCCTTATGCCATAAACTTAAAAACATGTAACGAAGAACTAAAACTTGTGGAACATCATTTCTTTCCTGGCCCGGAGCACAGAAACGGCTTAGGAAATCAAAGCAGGTTGACACAACTCTTAAATCCTCACTACCCTCCCCCACCAACTCAGAAGCATGCAGAAGAGCTATCACACCACCCAAGGAGACGTGTCAAAGGGACAAAAAACGCAGAACGGAACCCCTCCAGGGCACCAATGGACCTCAGCAGAAATTCCCAGGAGTGGGAAGCCCCGGCTGGGCTCCAACATAAAACATTAAAAGAGCTCAGAAGAGATCAGAGCCTAGAACTAGGTTGTCAGCATCTTCCTCGCCCAGCAGAACCACTTCATCCTGCCCCATGCCCTTCAGGGTACAGAAAAAAAGTAGGTACAAAGCAACTCCTATGCCTCCAACTATCTGGAAAGAAATGCAAGTCCTTGATGATAAGAGAATATATAATAGAACAAGGGGGAGAAGGTGCTTCGTACACTGAAGATGAACTTCAAAATACACGAAGCCAGTTTACAAAAGAAGCTCAGAGAAGAGATAATCCAAGAATGAGGTGAAAAGGCAGGAAACAAAATACCCAAGATGATAAGAGACATAACAAAAAGGGAATTATTAGCACAAAGGAAAAATTTTTCAGAGATAGAGGAAAAGCAACAGCAAGAGATCAAGATGATCAAAGTAATTAGAAGGTAACAGATATGGAAGACAAGACTATCTAGCAAGAAGATAATCATGTTTCTGGAATGGAAAGCCTAACAGAGAGAAAATAACTCAGTGGACCACTTAAATGAACATTCCTCTGAGTATAAAAATCTACCTGAAAATGCAACGCCCCTCCTGTGGTCAGGAAAATCTAATACAAAATGATGAATACTAACACATGCTGATAGTTAATTGAAATTGAGGGAAAAAAGGACTCTTCAGGCAGAAAAATTGTCACCTGCTAAAGAGGGCCAAAGTTGGGGGGCACATCTGGCCTTATTTCTTATATAACAATGAATGTCAGAAAAAAATAAGTCTATAGGATGTTTGGAGAAAAGTATGTGTTAAGAATATTATAACCTGCCCTAACCGGTTTTGTTCAGTGGATAGAGCGTCGGCCTGCGGACTCAAGGGTCCCGGGTTCGATTCTGGTCAAGGGCATGTACCTTGGTTGCGGGCACAACCCCAGTAGGGGGTATGCAGGAGGCAGCTGATCGATGTTTCTAACTCTCTATCCCTCTCCCTTCCTCTCTGTAAAAAAATCAATAAAATATATATTTTTAAAAAAGAGTATTATAACCTGCCAAGCTGTCATTTCAAAGATAAAGGCAACAAAAACATATTCTCTAGCATGGAATTTCTTGGATGATAGCATCCTCTTTGAGAAAATGGAGTGTGAAAACCTCACCTAAAGAAATGCCATAAAAATGGATGACACAACCAGGGTAATTATAATTGTGTAATAGTCACCAATGTTATAACCTTAAAATACACACTGAATGAATGAAAATCAAAGGTAAGAGCAGGAAGGGGAAGACAAAGCTCATCTTTCAGAGCAGGAAGTGAACCCCCATTGTCCTAAAAGGAATATACTTAGGTAAAAACAATAAAAACCTCTAATCTCTAATCTTTTTCTTAACCTTAGTAAGATCTTTTCCTTGACAATAACAGAAAAATAAACCTGAACTAAACCTGAAATAATGCTGACCTTCAGGTAATTTTTTAAGAATAAGAGAAATTCTCAAAAGATTAAGAAAAAAAGTTACGGCTCAGTCGGTGTGGCTCAGTGGTTGACTGTTGACCTATGAACCAGGAGATCATGGTTTGATTCCCGGTCAGGGCGCATGCCCAGAGGCAGCCGGTCAATGATTCTCTCTCATCATTGATGTTTCTCTCTCTCGCTCTCCCGTCCTCTCTGAAATAAAAATATATTTTAAAAAAGGTACAAATAAACATTAAAAGCTGAGTGTCACTCGTTTGTGTGTGCTTGCTTTAATAGGATGTACACGATGATTTCATTATTTTCCCTTTTATGTGTGTCCATCCAGTAACATGTCCGCAATGATGCTCATTCCTTGAAGAACACTAGCTTTCTGGGTAATGTAATCTCTAAAGGTTTTTTTTCCTTCTTACTTTTTTCTATGGTATAAAATTCTTTTATGATAAACTATCATTTTTATTACAATAGTAAGTCACTTTTATTCAAAAGCAGAATATGAAATTGCACTTGTGTTATAACTATAATGTATGCACACAGATAAGGACTAGATGCAAACAAAAATAAAAACAGCTATGCTGGAGGGTGACACTCTGGGAAAAATTTTGTCTTTATTTTTGTTCATGTGACTAAAATGTCTGAGCAGGATAAAAAATTATTTTAAGTAACTAAAACCCTCAGAGGTTATTCTGCACATGTAAATGAAATCTCTTAGTGATGCATTAGAACTTGGGGAATAAATTGGCTTTTCCTTGGGAAAGAAAGAGAAGGGCACTAAAATGCAAACCTTACCTGAATGAGGCGATGGGTCCCCTTCTTCTCTCCGCATCTCCCCACTGGTCACAACTGAGGTGCTGGCACCACCGGGCACCACTCCCACAGGCTGGGACATGACAACACCATGGTCCTCAACCTTGTCATCAAAGCTTCCCATGAGAGCCTTCCTGATAATATCTTCTAGACCAAGATTACTGGCAGGATCAGCGAAAGAATGACCCCTAGAGCTAATTGAACCTGAAAGAGACACACACAACATTCTGCTTATTTCTGAGATCCATCGGGAAACAGAAATGAACAGACTACACACAGTCCTTCAGTTCACTGAGTACACCACTAAGAGCCCACACAAAGACCATCTAAATCCACCAATAACTCAAGGAAATGTGTTTTTCTTGGCTAAATGACTGTCTCCCACTTGTGCTTAAGTTACTAAGACAGTTTTCTTCTCTTTTGTTTCCTAGATTCTATGCTGTTCTTTAATCGTTTTCTCTTTGTTCACTCATCTTTTCAACATGTATTTATTGAATCTCAATTCACTATTTATTGCTATCTCCTTGATTAAATTACGAGCGGTTAATAATTTTTGTTAGTGAAGTAGTCCCCTAGGATGCAGTCCGTACTCCATACAAATTTGTTGGATTGACTGCTATCATACCAATTTCATTGCAAATAATCTTACCTGAGGTAGTGACTGCTGGCAGGTTAAAGATCTCAGTTCCTGGCTGAGCAGCTGCTGTATTTAAATAAACATTCAAGTTAATTGAAATATGATAATCATGTACATCAAAAAATGATAGTCTCAAAAAAAATCCCACAATAAAATTGACTGTTTTCTTTTCCATGATCTCAACTTTATTTTTTCACCCATTAATATAAAGTGAAAGAAATAATCTTTTTAAAGAAAGGAAATCAGGAAAATTTGGGGTGAGGTAGGAAAATCAAACAGGACCAATACAACACAGCGGAAGGAAAGGGACTGCACTGCTGGAGAAACACCAGCAGGAGAGGCGCTATCAGAATCGGAGTCCAGGCTTGCTGGAGAAGGAAGTGTGGCTTAGACGACTCTTGCAGATGGATGTCAACAAGCTTGAGGCAGCCTGAGATGAGATCCGGGCAAAGGCAGCTTAATGAGTAGTATGAAAAGGACCCTGTGTTTCCCTACCATGGTTAACTGGAAACTTCGTCAATTACCAGGATCAGACACACATTCTGCCTGGTGATTCTTTTCATTCCTGCTAACTACAATCTCTAATTTGTATAGTTTGAATGACAACAGCTGGGACAACCTGGGAACTACCTATAAAAAGCACTGTGCCAGAAACAAGGAATTTGGTAACATAAATGGTGTTTTTCATCATGTCCCCCAACTTCATGTAAACAACGGGAAAAAGAAAGAAGAATGTAAGAAGTGGGTGGCTAAACAAATGGTGTCCCGGAGAAGATTCTGGATGAGACCTTAGGAGGATGGATTCTTTCCAAGAGATGAAACCTATCTGTGAAGATGGGGGGAGGAAGGGTGCATGTGCTTAGAAATAAACTCGTCATTAGAGAGTTTTAAACTGGCAAGAGGGGAGACCTATCTTCAGAAAGAACTATAAAACAATAACTGAGGACAGTCTATTTACTAATGGGCCAGGTAAACACTCAACCTGAAATAACAAAGTGATAATAAATACAGCCTTGTAGTTATCACAAAAGTTTGTGAAATAGGACTCATTCATTCATTTTACAAGTATTTAATGAGCAATTATTTGGTTGAATCATTAAAAAATCACCTTATTGATCAAAAATGGTCAGGTGAAAACAATTTCATGTCCTGTAGCCAGTGGCAATACTGTAGGATACTGGACATAAAAGGCACTTCTTTTACCTACTGAGCTTCCAGTTCAGTGAGAATCACGTGGGTAGCTTAGTAAAAGCACCAATTTCCTTCCTAGGCTCCTGTTATTCACATAGTGAAGGAGCAACCAAGAAGTTGTGATGGATACGATATGAAAGTTTGGACCTCCGACTTAAAACTGCTGATCTTTCTCAGTGATACTTCTTGGTCAGAACTGAATGTGCCTTGGAATCCCCTGAGGCTCCTGGCTCCTCAGTACCAGCGATTTTCAACTGGTGTGCCACTGCGGGACTTTCTAAAACATGCAACACCTGACTATTAGTCAGGGCACTGACTTCTTTTCCCTTACATTGTCAAATAAAAAATGACGACAGCCAACACAACAATAGCTATTTGGTAGGAATGAATCAAAATTATACCTATTTTTTTTTTTGTCAGATTGGCAAAAAGTATTTTTTGGTGTGCCGTAGAATTTTAATTAGTTTATGTGTGTCATGAGATCAAAAAAGCTGAAAATCGCTGCTTAATATAATTCCTTAATTGTCCCATTCCACAATCAAACTGAGTTCTTGCAATAAAACACAAATAACAACCCATACTTAAGCAATTTTGTTAGTACTATGGCCTTAACACATTAATACGTTTTATCTTCCATACTTGTTTCATTATACATTTTCAGAAAGTGGAGACCATCTGTCATTTCAAAAGCACTCAACGTAGAAGCTCAATAAGTAGTTAAATTAATGAATGAGAGAGCTACTCCTAAGGACAGTGGAAAACTTAAGGGAAGAAAACTATAAAGTGGACTTCTTTAATTCATATGGGGCATTTTCCTGTCGAGCATTCCTTTCCCACTGAAACACAACACAAAGACTGGAGAGGATGAGTGCAAACCATACACACATGAAACAATGCTTGGCTGCGCTAAGCCCGTATGTCTCCACGCTCCGACAGACTCATGGCTGGGTTCTGAGAGTCTGAAAACAAGGGCACCATATTTTTGCTGGTGACATTTGAGGAGCTGAAAATAACAGATGAAATGACTAAAGCTTGGAGACAGATGAATGTAATTATACTATTTTTTAAAAAGGAAAAAAGATACCTGTAAGCTGGTAGCAATCCTGGTCAACATTCTAAAAATATTGATCTTTTAGATGATTTTTTGCCACTTAAGATAATCTGCTAATTAAGAGCCAGGGTAAGTTCACAAATAATAAGGGGCAATGAGCTCATCCTTTTCCCCTTTGACATTCAGCCTTTACTAGTCACCAACTGTCACAGATGCAAACACACATCCACCTGGCAGTTTACCGTTCATACCCACAATTTCTTTTAAGAGTCAGGAGACTAGATCCTAGATCACAGAAAAAAAGGAGACTGTGGTATACCCAGAGTTCTGCAAGACATTCGACAAAGTTTCTATGTCACTGGATATACTTGAGGAAAAGTGGATAAGTAAGACTGAGCGATAGTATAAGGGAGTGTGCCAAACAACACAGTGTGAGGACGGTCCTGATTAATGATGCTTATCAACCCAGAGGAAAGGTGTGGGTGCCAGAGCTGTATCCTAGTGGATGTTTGCCAACGATCTCGGTAATCCTATATAATAATCTACACTAATAAAAGAGAAACATGGTAATTGGTGTACGACCGCTACTCTTCCCATTGGCTAATCAGCATATCCTCATGCAAATTAACTGTCAGCCAAGATGGCGGCCGGCAGCCAGGCAGCTGGAAG
>NW_005362033.1:3093241-3093787 GCF_000412655.1 Myotis brandtii
CCCTGCTCTGTGCATGATGGGGCGGCGCCCCAACTCCCCAATCGGCCCTGCTCTGAGCCTGACCAGGGGCTGCACTTAGGGATTGGGCCTGCCCTCTGCCACCCGGGAGCAGGCCTAAGTCAGCAGGTCGTTATCTCCCGAGGGGTCCCAGACTGCGAGAGGGCACAGGCCGGGCTGGGGGACGCCCCTCCCCACCCCCCTGAGTGCACAAATTTTTGTGCACTGGGCCTCTAGTCCTATGTAATAAAAGGGTAATATGCAAAATGACCCTAACGGCAGAACGACCACTTGACCAGTCACTATGAGGCACACTGACCACCTCTCATTCCCTTTCCCCGGCCGTCAGGCTCCGATCGCCCGATGGCAAATGGGGAACCAGGGGTGGGTGGCGGGGGATGTGGGCGGTGCCAGGCCAAGGCCCCCACCCTGCTGGTCGCACCACACACAGAGGGTGACTTGGGGCAGGGGTGGGGCTGGCAAGCAGGTGGGAACAGCCAACCTCTCGGTCCCTCCCCTGGCCAGCAGGCTCTGACTGCCTGATGGTGA
>NW_005362033.1:3093850-3132989 GCF_000412655.1 Myotis brandtii
GGGCGGGGCTGGCAGCTGGGGAAGATGGCCCTGATCACAGGCCAGGCCTAGGGACTGTACCCGTGTACGAATTTCATGTGCTGGGCCTCTAGTGATGCTTTAAGTACAGAACTAAGTGGGACCCACAGCCCCATTCCTTCCTTACTGACTATGTAACTTGCACCAGTTAATAAACCTCTGAGTCCCAGTTTTCTCAACTACAAAGTGGAGATAATATGTAGTAGCATGTAAGGTTGTTGTGAGGATTAAGTTAGTATGTATACGTACATACATACAACATACACAGGTACATACATGCTTAGCTCAGTGCCAAGAGCATAGTAAGTGCTATAGCTATAACTTTCTACCATTATTATTGATGTGATTGTATTCCTAGCTGGTGGGTTTATCAGATCTGCAGATGGATGCTGAATGACTGGATTGAGGTCCAGAAAAAGCCAGAATGAAGAAAGCACAGATTGCATCACCCTGTACTTGGAGCCAGTTAACTGCACAAGGACAGCAAGGGGCAGGTATGAACCAAGAGCAGCACATCAAGGGACCTTGATATTTATATTGATACTAAGTGCGCTATAACTTCACAGTACACAGGTTGCTAAAAACCCTAATACAATCTTGGACTCTCTTAACAATGAGGACTCTCCGAGAACCTACTGAAAGGCTAAGCGAGAGAAAACGTCTCAGTGGAGAGCCACTGAGATGGGATGAATACTCAGCACAGGCCGTGTGAGGAACCACTGTGGATATTGACAGCGATGAGAATACTCAAAGGACATGACCTGTCTTCAGGTAGCTGAAGAGAGGTCAGGTAGAGACCAGTGGGCAAGAAACTATGGAATGCTAACCCAGCCCCAAATCAGAAAAGTTTCCTAGAATCAGCACTTATTAAAAGAGAAAATGGGTAGCTTCAGAATGCAGTAAGTTCTTGCTCCCTAATAGAAAAATCTTCATTCACTGGCAGACATTTCAGAAGGAACTTTACATACATGCCTATAAGAGCCTAAACACAAGATTACACAAGAGGCAACATTGGAGATATCATTATCAATGCGTGCTTTATTGGGGGTTTATGAAAGAAATCCCACTTACCCATATCAGAGTCACCTCCACCAGAGGAGTTCAACTTACGAAAAATCTCCTGCTTCTTTGATTTAACCATGGGTGACGTGTTTTCAAGCTTGGTGAAGAATGAAGGCAAGTAGCTTATACTCCCGGGTGAGCGGGAATCATTCCTGTTGGGAACACAGTTGTCTATTATTATCATGAACTCCTAACCTGGGGGACTTTCCTATCAATGATAACAACAGTCAGCGTATTTGGGAAAACTACTACCTCCCTGTCTGGTGTGTGGTTGGTTACAACCCTAACGAGCAACATGTGACCACAAGCCAGTTAGTACATCAGATTTGAGGACACAAAGATGAAATCATAAAATGAGGACTGGAATGGAGATCATCCAAAACAAGGATTCTTAACAAAGAATGAATAAGCAGCAAATATTAACAGAAAAACGAAGAACCAGCTCACGACGCTGTATGCATAACAGCACAAACACTGATATGTTTAGGTACCACATGAACTGTAAACTATTTTACTAGCAGAATTACTTTGAAGTACAATAAAATGATAATGAGTAGCACACTTGCCTATAAAATAGTAAGAGTTCAGACCTGAGCAATCAACATTGGACCTGAACAGAGTAACTACCTGTAGAAATTGCTGCGATCATTTCAGAGCCTCCTACCGGATGGGCTGCTTCCTGTAAAGGGTTTCATATTTGACTGGAAGCTTCCTACACAAACATTTAAAGACAAGTGTCTTCTAACAGCTCAAGATACCAGGATCTAACTGGAGCCAGAGCTGGAGATAATAGTCTGGTCATGGGGTTCTTTCATCATCCAAACATGAGAACATGTCTGAAGCTACTATTTGCCAAGAAAGATGAATGAAGTGATAGAAAAATGAAATGTCCTAAAAAAAATACATAAACGTAGGAGAAAACATACATAATTTCATCTAAAATCATTCCCTCTTCAAAAATGGATTTTCTTCCTCTCATTGAAAAGTACCAACATCTGTTTGTTTGCCTATGAATATCCTATATAATAAAACCCTAATATGCAAATTGACCAAATGGCGGAACGACCAGTCGCTATGACGTGCACTGACCACCAGGGGACAAATGCTCAATGCAGGAGCTGCCCACTAGTGGTCAGTGCGCTTGCCAGCCGTGAGCCCAGCTTCTGGGGGAGGGGTCCTGGACTGCAAGAGGGTGCAGGCCAGGCTGAGGAACATCCTGCCCCCCCATTCATGCACTGGGCCTCTAGTGTATTATAAGTAAATAACTTACAACACACTGAAAGAAATGCACTAACAGTCTGGAGTGAGAAGACCTTGGTTTAAACCAGGCTCCCCCTCTTCCTTGATTTGACAGTGGGCAGATCATGTATTCACCCTCTAAGGGCCCCAGTGGAAGGTGTCACAGGGTGAAGTGGCAGGAAATGAGATGAGTAGTAAAAGCCTGATCATAAAGGAACCCAAAGGCCATGCTAATGAATTAGTGCTTGCCTCTGAGTTTTATTTTTTAAAAACATATTTTTATTGATTTCAGAGAGGAAGGGAGAATGAGAGAGAGAAACATCAATGATGAGAGAGAATCATTGAGTGGCTGCCTCCTACCGCATCCCCCTTCTGCCCCCCGCACCAGGGATCGAACTAGCAACCAGGAATCGAACCATGACCTTCTGGTTCATAGGTCAACGCTCAACCACTGAGTGGGCTGCCTCTGTGAGTTTTAGACAAATCACTCTGCAGAAGTGGACTGGAGAGGCACCAAATCAAAGATGTCTAATCCAAATGGGAGTTCCAGTAATCCACAGGGCTGAGTTACGGTCAGAAGTAGGTAAGAAAAAATAATGGAAAGCAGTCTGGCACAGGTGCTCATCCTTAACTTCCCTCCATATTCAGTCTGCAAGGCTTGTACATGGTAAGCACTCAAATGGTGGTTAAATTCAGTAGGTGACCACACAGACATCATGGTTTAAAAGGAAGATCCAAAAGGACTTAATTTTAAGAAGAATAATGAACAAATTTTTTTCTATAACTTATGTAAGTATAACAATTCTTTCATTAAAATCTATTAGTATTAGGTCTTCTCCTGACATACAACCCCAAAGAGAAGGCACTGACTTTAAGGAAGATGGAAAGGCACTGAACACCCACAGACACATTCATGAATGGGCGCTGCCAGTGAGGAAGTGCCTGCTGCTCACCTCTGCTCTGCGGGCTCCGCTCCTCGCTGAGACAGTAGCAGCATGCTGTCCTGCTTCTCATGCACAACTGGAACCTGGGGCGGGGAGATGGGTTCGTAGGGCTCTGAAGAGACATGACTCCTCTCTGGGGATTTTCCAGGCCTAATAGTGTAACATATAAAATATTAGATTGTGCTCCCAGGGCTCACCTACAGTTCACCTACAGCTAGCCCTCAACAAAAACGAGTCAACTCATTACTTCATTCAGCAGAAAAGGAACAAAAGTTGCCAATTTATACCAGAAAAAAGAGTTTCCTTAGGTATTCACTATATACACGGTTATAAAAAAAAAGTCTTTTACTGCTGGATTATCCATGCATGCCGGCCGGACTTGGGAATCGCATCACAAACAGCACAAGGGACAGACAGCAGCCGAGGCTCTGGCAGGAGGTCCGTCCGTGCTTCGGCATCAGTCCCACATCCACCCAGAGCCAGCTCCTGGTGGCCCTCAGGGGTTTACTGCTGACTTTGAGTCATGTCCTCCCAGGTCTTTCCCCATTCAGTGAACAGATAAAGGACTTGAGCACTACACCGAAACCTAAGGAGTTTGTCCACCGAGTCAAGACAGGCTCCAGTCACAGCAGCTCAGAGACAAGCGGTCCTGCGAGACTTAATGTTCTTGCTTTGGATACCATGTTGGTGGGATAATGTGAGATAAATACACCAAAACAAGTTTTTGGCTTGGTGGTTATTCATATTAAGACATACCCAGGACCTTTAACATCTGCATTTATTACTATTATAGTGAAGTTTAAATAAATAAATATATATAACTTATATATATATATTACTTGTGATTTCCTTTCCCAATCAACCCTACCCAATTCTTATAGGTAGCCATTTTTTACCATTTTTCTTTTCTTTGATGGTTGGTTATGTCTAAAACTAAATAATCATACCTTTCTTGATTTATAAAACTTGAAACAGTATCTATCTACTGCCTTCCATGAAAGATAAAGAACTTACTACCTTTTCTATTTTGCTGCCATTTTATTTTAAACTGTAAAACCAAGTATTTGACTAAAACCAATGAGAGAAGTGTAATAATTTTCATTCAAATGCACAGTTGTAGTAATGTAGGAATTACAAGTGAAAAAGTAAAATGAATTTTCTTTTCATAAATGTCACCAACTGCTCAAAGCCTGCTACACGATACTTTGCATCGAGAATGAGCCATGGCTAGGCTCTGCGAGCTTTACATTTTCCTTGGATAACTAAATTTCTTTTCTTTTGGTTAAAAGAGAATAAGAGTGTTTTCATCTTATCTTTAACATCATCCAGCTTCTTAACATGACTATGTCTGAGACTTGCTTCAAAACAATCTAGTTTGAGGACGGGCAACTGGGGATAAAATAAAGCTGGCCCTACACTGGTGATTACTGAAGCTGGACAATGGGTACATGCATGCATATCACACTATTCTCTTTACTTTTGTATATGTTTGAAAAAATACCACAATAAGGGTGTTTTTTTTTTTAATGAAGGCCATTCAGCTTAAATTATTTGTACTTCTTTCTTAATATTTTTTTATTGATTTCAGAGAGGAGGGGAGAAGGAGATAGAAAAATCAATAGTGAGAATCATTGATCAGCTGCCTCCTGCATGCCCCCTACTGGGGATCGAGCCCGCAACCTGGGAATGTGCCCTGACCTGCAATCAAAAGGTGACCTCCTGGTTCATAGGTCGACACTCAACTACTGAGCCATGCCAGCCGGGCTATTCGTATTTATGTTCTTTGCTAACTTGAGGGTTTGGCAGGCAGGTTGGAGAAGCACCTCTGCTACAAGTTGGGGAAAGACTCAGAACTTGGACAGAGGGAAAGAAAGGGTGGGAGTAAGGGCAGCAGAGAAGAAATGGCCTGTGAGGAGACCCCAAAAGCAACATGGCACGATCCGATTGCCACAGACATTTCGAAATAAAAGACGGATCGTCGGCCTAATGTAGTACTAGCAGGATGGAAAGCTTTAAAACCAGAACAAGTTCCACCTGATACCCTCGGCTCTTCCAGTGGACACATCAACAGATTCAGGGAAGCCCTCTGGAATTTCATCCTATGCTGGGTGCTGTCCCCACCTCACACAGGATGAAGGCCAAGATCATCCTCAGGTGAGGGCAATCAAAGGCCTCATGTGGAACTCACCATCCACTGGTCCCCCAGAAATAAAGAGGGTAATTGCTTCAGTGGACACACTGAATGTGCCCTAATATAGCAGTCGCCAACCTTTTGGACCTCACGGACCACAGTGGTCCGCGGACCACCGGTTGGCGACTGCTGCCCTAATATATGGTTATCTTCAGAAACTGTCTGGCTCCCCAGTGCTAGAGGCAGCTATGGAGGCCAGACTGTAATGGTCAGCAAGTCCCCCTTGTTCTGCAAATTGGGTGCTCCCACCACCAGGAGTATGAGGTCTTCATCTCCCCAATCCCAAAAACATACTGGGCATTAACAACTTGCAAAGCCAGACTTTACAAACCTCTGTCAGGGAATTCGCCTTTAAGTACAAGTAAATCAGTACCAAGAGGCAATGCCAACTGGGAGCCAGTTAGTTTACTGGTACCTTTAACAGACCAGTGTGGCCAGTAAAAAGCCTGATGGCTCTTAAAGAATGGACAGATTATGGAGAGCTAAATAAGGTAGTGTCCCCTATTCACGTGGCTGTGCCTAATATTGCCACTATATTACATAATTTGGCTAGGGTTCTAGAAACACAGGTTATACTGGACCTCACCAATGTCTTTTTTTTGTTTTGTTCTCAATCCTTGCCCGAGGATATTTTCCCATTGATTTTTAGGGAGAGTGGAAGAGAGAGGGAAGGACAGAGAGAAATATCGATGTGAGAGAAACACATCGATTGGTTGCCTCCTGCACGAGCCCCGACCAGGGCCCAGGCTGGGGAGGAGCCTGCAACCAAGGTAAGTGCCCTTGACCAGAATTGAATCTGGGACCCTTTGGTCCGCATGCCAATGAGCCAAACCGGCGAGAGCTGGCCAATGTCTTTTTTAGCATGCCCCTGGCTGCTGGGTCCCAAGATCAATTTGCCTTTCCTGGGAGGGTCAACATGGACTATCCCAGTGCTTCCTCCAGGCTCTCTACATAGCTCCACCATATTCAATGGATTGGTGACCATGGTTTGTCACTGCTTTCTTTCCCAACCCCAGTGAAATGGGCCCATGACATTGATGACATAAATGTTAATCTGTTAAGATTTGCCGATGCTGCAGAAAATCCTGTGTGCTTTACTGGACCACCTGCAACGAGATGATGGGCAGTGAATCCGCAGAAAATTCAAAGTCCAGGCACTGCTCTAGAGTTCCTGGGAGTTGTATGGTTGAGTAAGATCCACACCGTCCCTGAGGCCGTCATAGATAAAGTACAAGCCTACCCCACACCAAAAACTGTGAGAGGTACTGGGATTCTGGTGAACATTCATACCCCACTTACAATGCCTTTGCCCAGACTCCTGCACTGAGTAAATGGCGTGACGACCCACAGCAGAGTCCATTGTCCAATGGCTCCCTGTCTTTAGAGATGCAACCACTATTAGGCCCATTGAATATACAGACCTGCCAAAGGCCCTGCTCCCATTTCCATGTTGGCCCTGTAACCTGTCAAACAGGAACAGGGAACATCTGAGCTGGAGCCTGGTACACTGCTCGAGCCAGGGTAATCTACCCACTAGGAGGGCAGTTGTTATCCAACCATCCACTGACACTATCTGGATAGGAACAGGAACGAACCACAGTAGCCAAGTGGGCTAAAGAGCTGCCCGGTTAGTGATCACACATGAGCCCTGGCCACTAATCCTATGCACTGACAGTTGAGCTGTTTTAAAATGACTGAATCTATGGCTCTGACAATGGGAAAAGGAGGGGTGGATGATTATAAATAAACCTTTATGGGGGCCAAGAGATGTGGAAAAACATTTGGGCTCTCCTACAAGAGCCCAAGGCAGACCTCATTGTACTGGTATTCCATGTCCCTGCCCATAGGGTATCTCCACCCCCAGGTAACCAGGAAGCACAAGTCTTGGCAAAAATATGCACTTTAGCAACTGACCTGTCAGCTGACATGGCGGACTGGTTACACCAGAGGAGTGGGCACTACAGTGACTCAATAGCATGGCACATATTAAGGAGGCAAGGCTGCCTTTAAAATATAGTATCTGGCCCTGGCTGGTGTTGCTCAGTTTTCAGAGCATCAGTCCACACACTGAAGGGTCTCGGGTTCAATTTTTGGTCAAGGGCATGTATCTGGCTTGCAGGTTCACTTCCCACCTCCGACTGGGGTGCATGCGAGAGGCAAACCAGTCGATGCATCGATGTTTCTCCCTCTTTCGCTCTCTCCCTCGCTCTCTTTAACCCTCCCCTTCCCTTATACTCTCTCTGAAAAGCAATGGAAAAAATACCCACAGGTGGGGATTAACAAGAAAATACAGTGATCTGGTTGATGCAGTTGTGTCCTACCCTGTTTTTTCCAACAACACCCTGGACAACAACCACAAGAATCTAGGGCCATCCACTAAAGCCCTCAATGGATAAGGGACTGGCACACTGACTACACAGGCCCTCTCCGCTTGAGTGAGGGCTCCAAATATGCTCTGGTGTGTGTCCACACTGACTGGTTTAACTCAGGCCCTCTCATGTGAGCGAGCTAATCAAGTTGCCACTGTAAAGGGACTAGAAAAGTTAAGCACTATGTATGGGCACTCCCATCGAATACATAGGGTCAAATTTCAAAGGCCATGATGTACAGGAATGGGTACAAGAACAAAATATTAAATGGAAAGTACACCTCCCATAAAACCAGAGGCAGCCAGGCAGGTGGAATGAAACAAATGGTGTTCTTAAACAACAGATAAAGTTAGTGATTATAAAACCTACTTTGGCTGGGTGGGCAAAGATAAGGACCTTCCCAGGCGTTAACACATTTAAATGCTCAACCCGTGGGGCCTATTGCCCCATATGCCAGATTAGGAACTCAGGCTGAAACACCTAATACAGTAAACGCATGAAAAACAAAGGATGTAGCAATAGTCCCGATGCTTGAAATGGATCAACAGCTATGATACTAAGGACACTGAGCCCTATTGTCCCTGGGAAGGGGACCACTTACTGGAATTTGTAGTGGGACGTCCCACCCAGATAGATCAGTTCCTTCACACCCACTGGTGGGGAGAAACCCCTCAACCTCGGGCAGGATCCTGTTATTCTAATGCAATCAGAACCTGTGGAGACACACTAGATATGGACTGAGCCATGCACCATTAAAACGGGAGAAAATAGGGGCCCTGGTCTGGTATATCCCCCGCTATTCACCTCTTTACATCAGAGAGCACCTCCCCATGGCAGATAGTACCACCTCCCCTGGCCAACATGTAGAGTTTACAGAGCCTGGCCAAGTTCCCAAGGCTGGGCACATTAACATCTAAGTTCAGGCTAAAAGTATAATGCTTATAGAAGACGACCTCCCAACTCAAGTCCCAACTAAATATTTGTCTTTCTGACCTTACGCTTCTGCTATTCCTGTGGCATGGAGTTACAGCATTTTATGTTTAATACCAGATGAGTCTGCCAAATTCTCTTTACTAGTACCCACATAAAAAACCAAGTGAACACTTTGAGTGACCTACCCACAAGCTGAGGAGACTATTAACACATTGGCTTGGATCTTGGGGGGCATGGTAGAAAAAACTGTTACTAACACTTGGAGTATTTCTTTTAATTTGCCTTTTTTCTTGTATGTGGCTATATTGTGGCTGTAGGCTATGTCTCCAATGTGTCCAAATTGGCAACCAAGCAAGCTACTTCCATGTTAAAACCTTTGTTGACCACTTAGGGTACATCGTGGAAGAGGGGTGCATGAGATTATAAGAGCCAGCTTCGAGGAGTGGAGTGTGAAGGAGAGGCTGTCCTAAGGCATGGTCTGCTGCCTGACCTGTGAGCTGGAACCAAGATGAGGGGAGTTGGGGGGTGGGGAGGAGAGATTACTTCTCTCAAACCTCCATTGGAAACTGTCTGCTCATAATCAATGTTTGCTCTGATATAAACCAGTACCCTCCTTGCCTCCTACAACATGCTGGGACCTGGAACAAGCCATTGTCCTGACCTGGTCGAGCATGTGCTGTCCTATAGCACTCATGTGACTATCCCCCACTTCACCCTATGTAATTCTCTGGCACTTGCCAAGCAGTACAAGAATCCACTTCATCTTGCAGACAGCCAGCACATGCTTTGTACGCAAGTTTCCCTTAATAAACTCTACTAATTACCAAACTGGAATGGTCAGCCTCTTTCTTTGGTCTTTTCCTGCCCTCTGCTTACAGAGGTAGATTTTCAGTCCCAGGACCTTCCTCTGGGTCTGCATGTACTAACAACATTGGGTAAGAAAAAGTGCTCTTTACGAGATGGCCCTGCCATATCAAATGTGTTAGCTCTCATGGCCTCATTTTCAGTATTTAATGCCAGCTTCCTAAACATCTATTGCTGCTAACTCAATAGAAACCACTGAGAGAGAAAAATGATCCCAAGTATCCCTACATTACTACCAAACTACACATTCTTCATAACTACCTTTGCAAACCCACAAACAGAATGTAGCAATCAACTTCTGAATACACATTAAAAATATATAGTATCAATTGCCCAATCAGTGGACATTCCAAGAGTAAAAGAGAAAAAACCCTCATTTCTAAGAAATGAAGGTAAATAAACATCAGGTATAAGAAATGAATGCCCTATCTTATAGATATATTAAAGTAGTCTTACTGTTGGGAAATTTCCATATGTTGTGAAATAAAGACCATACCTTCCCCTGGATTTGTCCACAAGATTTTCTGGAGAGACCCTTGAACCTGGTCTTTGGTGGTGGACAGACTGAGACTGGGATTCTGGGCTGTAATGATTTGATGTTTTAGTCCTCACAGGTGTAGACACCAAAGCAGATGGTGAATTTTGGAATGTTGAAGTGGAAGGCTGCTGGGGAGGCTGGGAGGAAACTTGATTTCTAGCAAAATCTTGTGTGATAATTTGCTGTGAATAAGAAAAAAAATTAATTAAATTCACTGAGTACTTGGGAAAAAAATGTAGCATTGAAAAACCTAGACATCATTACTGTGATTCTATGTGAAATGTGCCTTCTTTATGATAAAAATAAGGAAAATTAATAATAATAAAAAACTTACACAGATGTGATCAGCAAGTGTGATGAGTCTGTGGGTCCTGGGCACTTGCCCCTCAGCCTGTGAAGTGGGGGGCAGCTGCTGCTGCGGAGACGGTGACTCCTGCTGGGGTCGATAGTGATGTAATGGTCCTTCGTACTGTCTGGCTTCAGCTGATAGAGGAAAGACAGATGTCTTACACCTTATCAAAGATCAAACAAAACTCAGAGGAACACTTAAAGGGATGTAGTACATATCTCTAAACAAAATTCATATTTTAATTTTGAAGAAAAATATTTATTTACTGAATAAATAAAGAATCTAAAGGACTAATATAAAATAAAAATTGAAATCATAAGTGAGCAAAACAAAATTAATACTAACTATTTACTATATCATTAAAATATAATAAGCAAACGAATTATCAAATAATAGCTTAAAATAGTTTTTCATTAATGTAGATTACTCTAAAACAAAACCAATAAAACAAATTTTTTCTTATCATGCTCTGGACAACTAGAAGCAAATGATAAATGCAAATATGAAAACATATAAACTGGTGGCTAAAAAAGACATACTTTCTGCTTGATTTGCCTTCACAACCTCTGGCTGATAGGCCTGTGGTTTCTCTGGAGGTGGTGCGGGGGAGCTGGCAGGGCTTATCACCTCAATAGCATCGCCAGGTGTTTCATACCGGTGAGAAGATACTTCAAGAGAAAAAAAGAATCTTATTTTAAAACTAACCCTATGAGAAGTTTCAGAAGTCCAAGTTCTTCAAATCTATTTGCATATTTTCATTTTTCATTCTCAGAAATGTTCACCCAGATTAATGATAAAAAAATAATGAGCTCAATGGACCATAATTGCTTCCTCGGTGTTCCTAATCTTGGTAGGAATTTGGGGCTCTAAGACCATTAGGTGAGGCAGAATAAAGAACAGATTTGTGACATTCTCCTAGGAGCTGGAAAAGAAAATCGCCAGGAAACACTCATTAGAACAAATTTAACAAATGAGAGAGTAGATCTCAACAGTTCACTGTTTCCAATAACTTTAATTCTATGGGGCAGTCAGCTCAGCTTGTAGAAAAACGTTGAGGCTACAAAGCTGCTTCATTACCATGATTTTAAAGCTACAGATTAAGTAACACGATATACTTATTTTCTCAAATCACTGTAGTATTGTTGACAAAAATTACTCCAATTTTTTTGCACATTGTGAAGATGAACAGAAATGGTAGGGAAAGTGTGAAGGGAGGCCAATCACTCCCTTGGCAGAGAGGGAGCATGTCCGCACCGGTGAAGGGCCCCTGAGATGTGGCTCCTCATCTATGCAGTAGGGGTCCAGGCAGCTTGTCGAGTCCTGCCATGGCCTCAGAGCTGAGAATGGGGGAGAGGCAGATGTGACCTCCTACTCGGGAACCTTCTGACTTCTGAGTGCTCTTGGCATCTGCATACTGTACTAAGGAACCTGAGAAAACTGCCAGAGGCCAAAAGGATGTATGATCCTGGAATGATCAGCAAGTGTGACCAGTCAATGGGCCTGGACACTGTACACAGATGGGAATGAATGCTCCTCCCAGGCCCCCGCCTGCTCCTCCAGTGCTCATCTGCAGCACAGCCCTTTCCTCCGACCCTTGCCAGGCCGTGGGAGTTACAGTTGCCTAAGTGCCAGGATACTCAGGAGAACAGGAACCTGGTAATTGGGATGAAAATTATCTTTGGGGAACAAAAATAAATCACTATACTTGTGACTTTTTATACACACTGGTACATATCACATGGTTTATGAGCCCACATCCTAACTCTGCTTACCACATCAAGCTAGTCAACAGAAACCTAATGCAACTGTGTCCACTTTGCTCTGAAAGCCTGAAGGGTGGGTGAAGGTTGTGCTTCACCTGAAGAGGGGAGGCTCTGACAGAAAAACTGAAAGCCACACTGAATAACAATAGCTAGTGGGCTTCATGAAAGTAATTTCCCTAATTAGAAAAAAACAAAACAAAGCAAAGCAAAAAACACCACACTCAGAAACACCAACACTCAGAAAAGAAGCCAGACTTTCTATTTTCAGACCTTTTGAAAGTCAAACTCCCGGAGCGAGGTTTGGTTTGTGCGTAAACTGAAAAGAAGTTCCCGGTGATTAGAGAACTGTGTGTGATGGCATTCAAAAAGCCACAGGTGGTCACCACGTGTGCGGGGACTTCCCTCCAAAGGGCCTATTCGTGGAACTGCAGAGCTTCCTCAGCACGCACAATACTACTGTGTGAATTTCCCTAATCCCAGGCCAAAGGAAGTCTCTGTCTACACAACTACCAAACTGCCCCCATCTCTCCAAAAACTGCAGGAATGGAGGAGATATTAACCCAAACAAATCAAAATCAGGCATGGAGGTAAAAATAATTGCACGCTGCATACTGATGCACCAGAAATCCTATTTTTCCCATTACCTCCAAAGCTACTGAATTTCATTAATGAAAACAACAGAGAGATGGCTATATATGGTTAAATTACTTCAAATATTTGCAGATGTTTGTGTAAAAACCTGTTTGTTCCTTCAGGAATTTTATAAAGAATTTAGGCAATAGTTAAAAATAAATTTAAAGTAACTTATCCAGCATTTTACTGTAGATTTGTGAATTCTTACAGACCTACAAAGTAGACATCAAAGTGACCAGACTTCATCAAAATCTACTTGCAGCCTACCAAAGACCAACACTAAGGCGGCCTCCCTTGTAAGAGGCTTTGGGGTATCAGCCTAAATACTGAGCCATATCCCAGCAAGCACTGCTTGAGGAATTAGGCCTCAGCAGCACAGAGCTGAATGACACATCTATCACCGTTCAGATGTCTGAAAATGTCAATAAGCTCTGCCCTCGGCCTATCTACTTTCCAACCTTAATAAAGAGCATAATTTTCTCATGCAAGATAACTTGAAAGGTATCCATAAGAAATGCTGACATTTAAGTAACCATAAAAACAGCAGAAGAGACATTATTGCACTACTAACCCACAAAACCTTTCTATTACATTTACTATCAAGATCAGAATTTTCTTTATGCCATATTGTTCTGCGTTGCCTAAGGAATAAAGTAATCTTTACTCAGATATCACATTGCGAAACTCAGATGGAGATACATACAGCTACTAGAAGAGTCTGAGCTTTGAGAGCCACGTTCCCTCGCATCCTTGTCCGAGGCAATTTGCCGGGTGATGATCACGTCTATGAAGTTAGCTGCAGTAATGGTAGTCTTCCCTCGGGTCCTTAGCTCTTCCTCATATCTGGATTTTGGAGGAGGCCCTTTATCTTTCCCAGCCTCAGAATAAACTACTGAAGAGTGAGGCTGGGGCTTGCCACTTGGAAAGGCTGAAGAAGTGTACAGACACTGAACAGGTCTCTTCTCCACCTCCAGGGTTTTCTGCTCTAGCTGCTGCTGTTCACTAACTGCTGCTGACCTGCTTCTCAAATTTTCTTCTAACCTGGCAGCTTCATGCTTACTCTCTTTTGTTTTGGAAACATCCATCTGGGGGGCAGAAGCTGCAGCATCCACAAGAGCAGCCAGGGCATCTGCAGCAGTGTTGTAGCGGGAGGTGGGCAGGCCTTGGCTTAGCGAAGGGCCCCCCGCAGGCAGTGGCCTGTAAATAAAACCAAACACAGCTGTGAAGGGTGGCTCTGTACTGGGGGGGGGGGGGGGGGGGGGGTGGGAGGGAGGGGGGTGTCGGGGGGGGGGGGGGGGGGGGAGATGGAAGGACAAACTGCAACAACAACAAATGTTTAGTGGGTAGTAAATCAGTACTAAAATTACTGCAATCACATACTAAAAAGTGTGTATGCAAGAAAGTGGTGTTTTTTGTTTTTTTATTAAACAAAAAACAAAACTTACATGATTCGTAGCTGAGCACTTGGATCCAAAGGTGTAATTACACTGGTTCCATTGGTTCCCTGGAAAACACTGGGTCTCTGCTGCAATATGGTCTCCTGAGCTCTTACTGAAGGGGACGGGGAGCGAACATATCCATGACTGCCGGGTCGGCCAGGCTGTTCTGAGCCTTCAGGGGGCAGAAAAAAAAACAAAAAAAAAAGGGAAGTCATAAGGAAGAAGCTAGAGACAGCAACATTTAGGGACTGTTCATTTCATAATATTCCTAAATAGGTAAAAGGAACATGAGATAAGAAATTGATATCCCACCTTCTGGCCTTTGTAGAAATTTGTTCTATAAGAGTTTCTTAATAAAGATGCAAGAAAACCACACTAGTAACATGAAACAAAAGCACCAGCTATCATTTATTGTCCTTGCCATTTGTGACAAGTTTCTATCTTGATTCCAGAGAGAAACAAAAATAACACTGATAATGAAGTACAAATCAGATACATTCGTTTTTCAGCTTTTTCCTCAAACTCTGGTGTGTTTATCATTTCCAAAATCAAATTCGGTACAGCTTTCTAAGGATCATAATGAAAGTAATATACTGCTGCTCCCCCGGGTTTCAGGCAGTTTCATTCACCCAGTTCTTCCTGCCCCACTCCTTTCCTGCCCTCCACAAGTACCTGTTTCTCTCAGCAAACCCTCTTTTTATTTTTTAATCCTCACCTGAGGATATGTTTTTACTGCTTTTTTAAAGAGAGGGGGAGAGAGAGACACACATCGATGTGAGAAACATCGATCAGTTGTCTTCTCGTACATGCCCCGACTGGGGATCAAACCCACAACCTTTTCGTGTAAAGGGCGATGTTCCAACAAAATGAGCCACTGGACAGAGCAGCAAGCCCTCTTTTGACATGAAATCATCTACACTGACCTTCCCAAAAGCGCAGCTCCACAAACTACACTTCTTCAATATTTGAGACTTTTTTTGTTCACCTAACCTTAGCTCTTGACTGGTCAAAACTATTTTACTCAGAAGCCCTCAAATTCCTGCTCTAATCACTTTTTCTTCCACCTCTTGTTCTAAGCCCTCACTCTGACTTTCTTACTCTTTGTCCTCAGAAGAGCTAGCAGTCTCAGTATACACCCGTTCTCATAGCAGGTAGCACCTAGGGCAGCTTTTTTGGCAATTTTATCCCTTCTGACCACACATCAGCTCATGTGATTGTTTCTATAGGTTATATTCCCAGGAGTGGAATTGCTATTTAAATTTTTATATCTCTGAAAAGGCTCTCCCCATCTGCACTGCCACTTATAATGTATGAGAACCAGTGTTTCTTCAGACACTGCAACACAGTACATTATCAACCTATGAACTATGGAGAACAAAAATGGTATTTTATTGTGTTAAATCTGCATGTTATCCATCAGTGGGACCACAGATACTTTAAAAATATAGTTCCTGCTGAGGTTATATATCACTTGTACTTGGCTTCCTATACATATGTCTTCATATCTATGAACCTTTTACTTGGGCTGCTTCCAGCTCCAAGGAACTCCCCAGCCAGTATCTTCAGGGCCAACTGTAGCCACCAGGAGCCAAATCAAAACACCTTCATCATGAAAACTTCATTTTCCCGTTTAAAATTTATCTCGGCACCATTTCAACTTCTATAGCATTTTTAACTGTACACTTCCCGTAAGGTATGTAATTACTTTCTCTCTTGTAATTCTTGTTTGTCAGAACCTTAGCATCTCCACAATGTCAGACACAATGCCCCTGTCGCAGTAGATTACAAACGAGTGTCCACAGAATGACAGAGCCACCCCACTCACTGGGCCGAAGGTAGAGGTCCGAGGAAGCTGCGGCGATCCGTTCCCGCTCCTTCTCCCGCTCCCTTTCACGCTCTCTTTCAGCACTTGCAGCGGCTGCAAGGTGTGTCGAGTGTCCTGTAAAACACATAAATCTGCAACTTAAAGACAAAAATATTAGCCTATCAGGTACAATTCAATTTCAAAATTCTTAGCTGAAATTTTTTCAAAATGTTTCATATTTAAAATGTAGTAAGTTCATTTTATTATTCTTAGACGATAAATGGAGCCTAACACAAGTTACTTTAGGATATTTCTAGAGTACCTAGTGACAGGCAGGTAGCAATAGCAACTATTACTAAATATTAAATGAAAAACACAGACCATATGGGGGAAAAGTGCCCCAAATACCTCCAAAGGCTATGCTGTTAATCCTGGAGCGCATGGTCATATCAGAGAGGTATGTGAGTGTGTGGACTCTTACCTGGAGACATAGAAGCAGAATTGTATGGCCTGGGAGGGAACGTAATCTGTGTACCAGGAATATAAGTGATTCTGTCCATGGGAGGAGTACTTGTTCCCCCTGGGTGAGGCACTAAAATTGCTGGAGGCATATTGGTCAGATCAATGATTCCTGCTCAAAAGACAAATACAATAAAATTATCTTAAGTATTATTCTAAAGATACAGAACTACACATGGCTTTGTTGTTGTTGTTTATCTCTATAACCCAATGATACACTGTGTTCAGTACAAATAAAGATGTTTAAGAACGTCATCACTTTGTAAGACTTTCTTTGAATCTAGAGAAGGATATGAAATACTCTGCCCCACATAGACTTATGAGACAGAAAACTAGTAAAACAATGACTTCAATATCTAGCACAATGACTTGGTTTACTTATTTCAGTGTTCACCAAAATACCCTGTCTCAATACATTACTTTGCCTTCAAGGGCTAAAGGCTATAGGAAAAAGTAATGCCTTCTTTTCTTTTCTTTTTTTTGCGTAGTTTATTCAACAAATTTTTTATTGAGTACCTAGGACACCATGGGTACACACAGTAAGTTCTATGAAATCTGAACTGCAAAGACACAGACCCCTTGTTGCTGGGTACGGGAGACCCAGCTGCTGCTCTCGTGGGGAGAGTCCTCTGGCCACATCTGGGCGCAAGTTCACTTGCATCTGCTGTGAGGTGATGTAGTCATTTAGGATTGTCTGTCTTGTGTTCTCCATTGCATAAAGCTGGTACTGACTTGGGTAACCTGGCGTGGGTGAAAGCTGTCTCTGAAACAGGTAAGCAGCAGCAGCTGATTGAGAGAATGAGAGAAAGGCATTTCATTTAGTCTAAACATCATTCACAAAAAAGAGTAAGGAAACAACAGTCTATGGCGCTAATGCACACATGCATCTTTTATTTAGCATGGGACGGTGCTGAAGAGAGGAAGATGGATTCATTTTAGACCTTGATATATATATCAGCAATATTTAATATACACATTCTAATGTCAGATGTAATGGAAAAGGGGAAAGAGAAACTAGACAAAATATGATTATTAACCTTTTACCAGTAGAAAAGGTGCTAAAAAAATTCCCAAGTAGTTTCAATCTTTGCCATGTACCTTTATTATATTTTCACCTGAAGTCTCTACTAGCTGTTTGAAAATAAAATTATTTTTAAAGTACTGATTGTCCAATATGACCAAATGGAGATATGTGTAAAAACACTTTGTGACAAACAGTAACTTTACTTCTATGGGGGTGAAAATGATTAGTCTATTAACATTTAATTAGTCCATGTGTTTAGAGGAGAGATGAGCAAACTTTTCCTATAAAGGGCAGATGTCAAAAATCTTATGGTCTCTGCCATTAGAGCCACAAACAGAAACAAATGCATGTGGCTATGTGCTAATAAAGCTTTATTTATACCAACAGGCAGGATCAGAATTTTGTCCCCAGGCCATAGTTTGACAACTCTAGGCTAGAGAATGACACAAGATATTAGGAAGGGGTAGGTATGGTAAAAAAAAAAAAAAAAAGGTAACACCTCTATCCTCAAAACATTTGTAATCCAGCAAAAACTAAAAAATGACAAGCAGCCCTGGCCGGTTTGGCTCAGTGGATAAAGCGTCGGCCTGGGGACTGGGAGGTCCTGGGTTCAATTCCAGTCAAGGGCATGTACGTTGGTTGCGGGCACATCCCCAGTGGGGGATGTGCAGGAGGCAGCTGATCGATGTTTCTCTCTCGTCGATGTTTGTAACTCTCTATCCCTCCCCCTTCCTCTCTGTGGAAAATCAATAAAATATATTTTTAAAATAAAAAAAAAATGACAAGCAAATCAAAGTGCAATAAAATAAAGGACTGTAATAAACACTAAATAAAAGTATAAACATTCAACTTTTTCTGAAAGCTTGAGTAAACGAATATATATATATATAATGAATATATATATATATTCATTCTACCTAGAACAACATATGACAGGTTTTCTGGAATGTTTGCTTCCCATTCATCTAGAACTCCATAGCCAGGTAAGTCTGTCCACGGACTCCATGGGAACTTCTGTCTCAGTTCTGGACAGTCCCTAAGGGACTAGGAGTGGACTCCTCTGAAATGTTCTCAGTGAACACTTTGATGGCAGTAATACAGCTTTCCGATAAAATATTTTCTACACATACTCTTAGAAAGCTTGGCACACTGGTAATGAAGATTGCTTCCTTAAAGACCAAGGTAAAACACAAATGTTCTGTGTCCCAATTTCAACTTGAATGATATAACAAGCAAGAAGAGGTATGAGCAGAAAAAACATTAGAGTTGAGTCTGAGCAGGCAAGAGGAGGAGGGAGTGGGGCCTGGGAGGACAGGGTGGAGCCCACACAGCAGGTGGGTCAGGACAGACGGCCCAGCCGAGACTTTCCACCAACCTGCTGACTGTGCCCATGGGACTCCTTCCCTTTGCAGAGCAGCTGCCCCGCTCCTGGCGCAGCATCACCGTGCCCAGTGCAGACTGCTCTAGAAAACCTAGACACTTGCGCACCTACCAAATTTATATTCACCCACAGTCAGTCTGATCTTTTCAAAAGTTCCTTCTAGCTATACTTGCTACTATAATTATGTAACTTAATGAAATAATCTATAAATGAGAGAAAAATGAAAAGAGTGGTTTCCCTGGAAACTAACTATTTTGGGAAGAATCAATACAGAAGGTGAATCAAGTATGGACTAGACAATTTTAAAAGACCAGGGGAAAAATCTAGAAGCGTTCTGTATTTAGATTGATTTGAATGACTAAATTCTAACCTCACTTGAAAAACCAAACCTGGAAATGTAAGTGTTTACATAAGAAAGACAATGGTAAGGTTTCATTAGTAGACCTGGCCTCAGATTAGAACACTGGTAAATGAATGTCTATGTTGTAAATTAAAATGTTTAAGCTATGCCTGTGCCATTTAAAAATAATTCTTCATACACATTAAGCCACTTTTTCAATCAGCTTAAACAAATGCCATCAGATAAAAGGACTTTTGATATACCTATTACTTTTAGTTCTTTAAGGGGTACTGTAATATTTTGTTTCCTGACTTAGATGCTGATAACATGGGGGTGGTACAGCTTGTGAAAATTCACTGAGCTGTAAACTAATGATATGTGCAACTGTCTGCATACTGTACTTTAATAAACAGAAAGTTTAAAAAGTCACACAGGTATATTATTTCTTTCCATAAATTAACACTACCACTGTGCTTACCAGGATCCAGAGCCCTGTGAAACGGCATGGCTGGATCCAGGTGTGTGGGAAGATGGCTCCTATACACCTCTCCTGTGGTGCTGCCTCGATGATGGGGATCGAAAGGACTGTGGCTCACTACAGGGTCCACCCCAGGCACTGGAGACTTCGCTGGTATGCTTTCCCTCTGGGTAGGGGTCAGTGTCGATTTTCTTTCATGATTGATAGATTTGCTAGAAGAAAGCGTAACTGGAAAAAAGAGTCAACATCACAAATTCTTAAGAAAACTTGCTGAGTATGATATTTAACACTTTCTCAACCAATCAAATACAGACTACAGTCATATAATTTTGATCTTCCCTGTTCACTAAACATGCAACATTCAATCTCGCAAAATATGTAAATGTGAAGAACTAGCAGAAGATTTTGAGGTTTGCAGTTCACAAAATACCATGTGGGGGTGCGCATGTACAGTGTGATTGAAACTTCGTGGCCCATGCACAGAAGTCGGTATTTTGTGGAAAGCTGGTATTTTGTGGAAGAGCCACTCTTAAGGGGCCAAAGAGCCGCATGTGGCTTGCGAGCCACGGTTTGCTGAGCCGCAGTTTGCCGACCACTGGTCTAGGGAAAACCTCTATATACAGTACAGAGGTACTAGCCTTGGTTTCAGGCATCCACTGGGGTTTTGGAACATATTCCTTGCAGGTAAGGGGGAACCACTATTTTTCTTTGCTCTGTACTTGCAAAAGACTTTCTCATTACCACACCAACCTCCATCACCCCCCTACTCTAGCCTCTTCTTGTAGAAATGTTATTCAGAGAGGTTAGAGGATCCCATCAATGCTTATTATATGCAAACACTTATTGGCTATCACCCTCAATTGTTTTAATAACATAGCAAAACACTGTGATAGGTGATTTATAAGAAATATATATGTGGTCTTCATACATAGTTCCTAATTCATAGCTCCCAAACCCTTCGAATTTCCTAAGTATTAGAGGGACAAAGGTGTCTTGTTATGTTATGAGGTGGTGACTTCAAAGCACCCAGGAGAAGGGGATGACTGGCAGGAGAACCAATCAGGTGATTGGAGAGTTGAAACTTTCAGCCCTACTCCCTGACCTCCAGGGAGGCTGAAGGGTAAATCCAATTGTCAATGGCCAGTGATTTAATCAATCGTGCCTACAGAATAAAGCGTTCATAAAAAAGCTAAAGGACTGTCTTCAGAAAGCTTCCAGGTTGGTGGGCAATGGAGGTGCTGGGAGAGGCATGGAAGCGCCACACTCCTTATCACATACTTTGCCTATGCATCTCTTCCATTTGGTGGTCTGGTACCTAAAATGTTTCTCTGACTTCTGTGAGTTTTAGAAATTAACTGAACCCAAGAAGGGGGCTGTGGGAATCTCTGATTTATTGCCAGTCAGTCAAAAGTACAGGTAACAATCTGGACTAGCGATTGGCATCCTGCGTTGGAGGGTGTCCTTGGAACCTCCAGTCTGCAGCCAGTTGATCAGAAGCAGAAGTGGGTGGGAAAGGAGGAAGGAGGGAAGGGGTCTTGTAGGCTGAACCCTTAGCCTGTGGAATCTGATGCTATCTCTGGGTACATAGTGTTGGAATGGAGTTGAATTCTTGGATACCCTGCTGATGTCTGAGAGTTGCTTGTTGGTGTGGAGACCCCTTCCACACACACACACCATGTTGGAAACTGGGTCTCAGAATACCCAAAAAACACACACAGAAAATAAATTTTATCATTTTAGCCATTTTAAAGGGGCAGTTCAGTGGCATTAATATACTCACAACGTTATGCAACCATCGGCACCATCTAATTATTACTTTGATAATATCAACTTGACCATGATCAAACAAATCTGGTCAGAACCAAGAAACATACTCTGGTTCATTACATTCCCTTCCAAGCCTCAACTTGCTCAAATATAAAGTGCATTTTCCCTCCTCAAGGCAATTCTTCTTCAAAACTACAGCCAAAAGGTTTTGGACTCACCACCCCACTCAAGCAGGCACTTCCCTCTCTCCTCCCTCCATGCTACTACCACACCTCTCCCAACGCCTAAAACACACTTCTTCACAACTCCCGCAGTGTCCAGCCCAGGACCTTCAGCCCTCACATGAGCCCTCAATTAATATGCACTTCAATACAATTTAAAATAAGTGGAAACACTTTTAAGAAGGTGTCAGATTGTTTTAGGGAGCACCTGACAAAAATCAATGTCTCTCTTACCTTACTGATGTACCCACCAGTAACGAGAACAATAGTTCACATTTACTGAGTCCTTCAAACATGCCCAGCACTATTCTTTTAAAATTCTTTAAACATACGATCTAATTTTATCTACAAAACAATCCAGTGAGGCAGATCTTAATACTATGTTACCATTGTATGGATGAGGAAACACAGGCACAGAAAAAGTAACTTGTCCAAGTTCATGCAGTAAGAACAACCTTAGTTCAAGCCTGAACAGTCTTGCTTCCCAGCCTGAACTTTCACCTACCATACTGATTGCTGCTGAAGAAACAACTGTCAAAACTGACTTCCAGAAAAACTAGGATTAGCTGGAGGGGGTGGAGAGGACACTCTTAAGACTATCCTTATTCTACAGCATTTTTGGACTCCATCACACTCTGCACTTGATTAAAATACTGGGTATCTTACCCACAATTATGTCTACTTTTAATCTGGTAGCCCTCCATAGCCCTAGCATCAAGCACAATCTAAAGATCCTGTGACAACGTAAAGCTAACAATTTCACATTTACTACTAACCAGATGTGAAAAAGCGCAATAAAAATGATCAGACAAGGACACAAGAATAGCATACCATCAGAAGTTCTATTCATCATGGGTGAGCCTCTGGACATGGTGTTCTGATAACTCACAGGTGTCCGCCGTGCACTGGAGTCGTCATAAATCCCCGGACTCATCTGTGCTTTGGGAGCTTCATGAAGTGTTGACCTAAGAACTGAGGTGCCAGAGCTTACCACGGATGTATGCCGGGAACGCACTTGCTCGCCCGCTTTTACATCCTCGTATTTTCCCCGTTCTATCACTTTTATGTTCTCTGGCACAATTTCCAGTGGAGGCATTCCACGAGTTAGTTTGCTAGGTCCTGTGATTAAGGATTTGACATTGTGTTTGATGGCAGATTGACCTGAGGTGTTGTCAAACTTTATTGGTGTACCCTAAAAGGAAAGAAACAAACATTACAGGTAGCCCAAAGCACCTGAATATTTTCCCATCTAAGGTCTATGTTTGGCTCATGGAAATTATAGTTTGCTATAGTAGTCTTTTTTCTTTTCAATTGCAGTTTACATTCAATAT
Source organism: Myotis brandtii (assembly GCF_000412655.1). Taxonomy (NCBI): domain Eukaryota; kingdom Metazoa; phylum Chordata; class Mammalia; order Chiroptera; family Vespertilionidae; genus Myotis; species Myotis brandtii. The sequence continues at coordinate 3,117,058 of NW_005362033.1, forward strand.
TATTTTGTATTAGTTTCAGGTGTACAGCATAGTGATTAGACAACCACATACGGTGGGGCCTTGACTTACAAGTGTCCCGACTAACGAGTTTTTCGAGATACGAGCCGTCTCTCGCCGATTTTTTGCTTTGAGTTGCGAGCTAAAATTTGGGTTATGAGCCAGCTTCAGATACCCCACCGCTAGTTGGCGCAGCGAACGTCACAGTGAACACCACAACATCAGCCCAGCATCACGTGTCTCACTCCTTCACTTTAAGATTTGACATATGAGTAATTTGAGCTACCAGCTCCGTCACGGACCGAATTAAACTCGTAAGTCAAGGCCCCACTGTACTTTACAAAGTGGTCCCCTGATATTTCAAGTACCCACCTGGCACCATACATAATTATTATACTATTGCTGACTATATTCCATATGCTATGCTTTACACCCCTGTGACTATTTTGTAACTACCAATTTGTACTTTTTAATCCCTTCACTTTTCACCCAGCCCCCCAACTCCCCTCCCCAGCTATTAACCCTGTTTCTTCTCTGTATCTGTAAGTTTGTTCTGTTTTGTTTGTTCCTTTATTTTATTTTTTAGATTCCACATATAAGTAAAATCATATGGTATTGGTCTGATTTATTTCACTTAGCATAATACCCTCTAGGTCCATCCATGCTGTTGCAAATGATAAGATTTCATTTTTTTAATGGCTAAGTAATATTCCATTGTATATATGTACGACTTTTCTTTTTAATTCTCTTCCAAGGATATGTTTTTATTGATTTTTAGAGAGGAAGGAAGAGAAAGAGAAAGAGAAAGATCAATGTGAAAGAAAAACATACCAAAACCTAGGTATGTGCCCTGATCGGGAATCAACCAACAACCTTTTGGAAAACGGGATGTTCCAAGTAACTGAGCCACCATCTATTAAAGGGCACTTGGGTTGCTTCATCTTGGCTATTGTATATAATAGTTCAATGAATATAGGGGTGCACATATTCTTTCAAATTCGTGTTTAGGATGTAGTAATCTTTATTGTCTGTGTGCATGTCTCGATCAAAAGCCCATGGATCCTGAGTTACGTACTTTCCCACATTATACACAGCACACTATGAACACAATAAAAACTAATGATAAAGCATACATAAAACTTTCACGCTTACTTCCAAGAGACCTGACCTCAAAAGGACTACTTATTAAGTTGAACTTTTTAAAATGCTTCATAAATATTACAGTCTAAAGTGGAATGACTGGCAAAAAGAACCACAATCCAGTTACCTGGGAGATGGAACCCTCAATTATTGGCCTTGTGCTTTGGACCACTTCTGGAGTTTTCCGGCTTTCCTGAGTTAAAATATCTTGTCGTGGAATCTCGTGAATGGAACGCCCCATTTCTTTGATGGTGGTAATGCCATCATATGGTTTTCCTTTGGTAATGGCACCTTCAAATGCTCGTATGGGAGGACTCTCCCTTTTAATTTGTTTGGGATATTTAAGGCCATCTTCAAAGCTTTCAGTTGTTGCTCTTGGTGTGCCTTCAAATAAGAATTCAAGAAACATACTTATTAAAACAATGCCCATGGTTGCATAAAAATGCCACTGAACTGTACACTTAATGGTTTAAATGGTAAATATTGTTACAATTTTACAATTAAAAAATATTAATGCCTTGTCATCTTGCAGTTTCTAATCAATTTTCTGTTTATAGCAGATCTTTAAATAATCATCAGTCATTTTTTAGGGTTGCAAAATTTCATACATCATTCATCACAATACAGACCAGAATGGTTATTACATAACAAAGATATCTCTACATTAAAAAAAAAATTAAATATCTAATATTTCAAAGGGGAAAATATCCTGAAAAACATGTTTCACATACTGCAAATTAATGTCAAACTAGTATGCCAGTGAGGGAGTCACAACAAACAAGCAAAATGTTTACCCTGCATTATGGAACCAGAGAGCACAGTCCTTTCTTTGAGGTCAGAATGAGGGCTCCCCCTGGGCAATGCTCGGCATATCAGTCCTTCAAAACAAGAAAGCAATTCAAGTATTAAACACAATGTGTATGTCAATCCACATGTACTTATACTGTCCTTAGAGTATATGTTTTTGATAAAAGCTCTATGGAGAAAGGGGTATCATTGTAAACTATGTATGGTGCCAGGTGGGCACTAGACTTATCTGGGGGATAACTTTGTAGATTATATAAATGTCTAAGCATTATGCTGCACATCTGAAACTAATATGACATTGAATATCAACTATATTGAAAAAAAAGGGGGGCTATTTTAAATCTGTGAGCTATTCAGAAGCATGTCATGGAATAAAAGTTGGAAGTACCACTATTCCTTTTTAAATCTTTTCCTAATAGAAAATGGGCACAAAAGACATCTATTAGAGGTCAAAAAGGAAAGAAAGACACTTTCAAAGCTAAATCTAAAATCCCAATGCTTCTTTATCAAGGTGAGAGAAAATACAAAGGGACTGAAAATCATTGTTAACTCTGAAATACATCTGTGAGAAAGAGAAAACATGAAAAATAGATAACTCGAAAGTATATAAAACATTAAATGAAACATGCAAATCAAAATTAAAGCGTTATAAATAAGCTCTTAATAAGCTTCATGTTATATGTGTACAGGGTGGGGCAAAAGTAGGTTTACAGTTGTTCATATGGAAAATAATGCAATAATTAATAAATAATACAAGAATAAATTCTATTTCACATACAACTTTGTCCCACCTTGTATTGCTGATAAGTTGAGGGGTCCTTACCCTGTTTTTAGTATTTCATCCCGAGTAAAATTAAACAGTTGGGGCAGGTTAAGAGTTCAAGAAAGTGAGTCATTAAGAAAAAAACCCAGCCCGGCCGTGGTTGCTCAGTGGTTGAGCATCAACCTATGAATCAAGAGGTCACGGTTTGATTCCTGGTCAGGGCACATGCCCCGGTTGTGGGCTCCATCCCCAGTGTGGACCATGCAGGAGGCAGCCGATCAATGATTCTTTCCCATCATTGATGTTTGTTTCTCTCTCTCCCTCTCCCTTCCTCTCTGAACTCAATAAAAATATATTTAAAACAAAACCAAACCATACTATCATTTACTGAATGCATATCCTAAGATCAGCACAGGATGGATGGCTGTCTCTAACAATGGTAGGTACAATCCCCTAATTGACAGAAGAGAAAAGAGGTTCAGAGAAATTCACCAAGAAAGGGGAAGCAGGGATTCAAATACATGTCTTTGCTCTATCCATTACACCACTTTATCTGCCTCACAATACAAAGTTCTAATGAATTTTACATTTTTAAACTCATTTATCTCAGAAAAAAATCTACAAATTATATGAGAATTTTAATAGTCACCTACAATGTGACCAATTCTGTTTAATTTTTACTTCCCTCCACTGTCATGTAGCACCTGATTTGTATGTCAATATGAATAGGAAGTTAATTTCATATTAATACAGCATCTATTTTATACAGTATACATATTAATAATATACAACCTAACCCAACAATGCACATTTACTAGACCAAATTAAATGTATCTAAATGCTGTTCTGGAAACAAGATTTTACCCTCTAATGGTGCTGACACGGGAGACTCCCTCATTGACAACCCTTGCTTTATATTTCCTTCCACTGATTCATAGCTTCTTTTCAAACTGATTTCATGAGCTGTTCTTGGACTCCTTGTCCCTTCTCGGGCGTTCTTAATATCTGCAAAATATAGGAAAATGAATTGCTCAGACAGAGCTCAAGGTCCATTGTACAGTAAGGAAGTTATTATAATTTCATAGTCTATCTTATAAAAATAGTAATATAAAAACTAGTCTTAACCAAAAATATACATCTGTGCAAATGATATTTATAAAAATGTTTTTGGTCATTCAAATATATTTATTGAGTTCAGGCTTACAGATAAGGTTAACAAATTAAGTCCCTTTGTCCATGAAACTTACCTAATAGTAGCAGATACAGATAAATTACTAGGTAATTACTATAGAGTATAATAAGTACTATGAAAGAGAAGTACAATGTGCTATGAGAATGCTGGAAGGGAAACCTAACACTTAAAGGTAGAGGTAAGACTGCCTAGAAAAAGTAATGTTTAAGCTGAGAACTGAATGACAAAAGTTGCTTAAGTCAAAAGTAAAGGGAGAGCCCTGGCTGGTGTGGTTCAGTGGTTGGAGTGTCAATCTGCACACAGAGGGTCTCGGGTTTCATTCCCGGTCAAGGGAACATACCTGGGTTGCAGGTTCCATCCCAGGCCCAGTCGGGGCGCACGCGGGAAGCAACCAATTGATGTATCTCTCTCACATAGATGTTTCTCTCTATCTCTCTCTATCTCCTTCCCCCACTCCCTTCCTTCCATGCTCTCTCTAATAAAATAAAATAAAATCATTGGGAAAAATATCCTTGGGTGAGGATTAACAACAACAAAAGAGGTGGCACAGGCCAAGGGAATAATGAACACAAAATCCCGAGGGCAAGACAGAATATGATACATTAAAAGAACTTAAATTCAGCCCTGGCTGGGTAGCTCAGTTGGTTAAAGCATCATCCAGATACACCAAGGTTGGGGGTTCGATTTCCAATCAGGGCACATACAAGAGCAACCAATGAATGCATAAATAAGTAGAACAACAAATCAATGTCTGTCTCTTCCCACTCCCTTCCTCTCTCTCTTTCTCTTAAAAAAAAAGGGGGGGGGGACTTAAACTCAGTTAATGGCCAATGTATAGAGTGAAGCTGGGAAGAAGAGTGCAGGGGGAGTAACTGCAAAGGGCCTAAGGGGAAAAGTGAGAAGGGAACAATCTGAAGAGATAAGCTGGAAGCAGATCATGGAAGGGTGATTAAGCCAAGGTAAGGGATTTATGATGACCTTAAAGGCAATGGAGGGTCCAGCAGGAAGTGACATGATGTACAGTTCTGACTATGGGTTAAAACTGAAGGCAGGGAGATCAGTCAGGCAGCTACTTAGCCATCCAGATGACAGATGATGGTAACAGTGGGGAATAAAATGAAATGGACAGATTCCAGAGACTTTAGGGAAGAGAAGAGAAACAACTTTGTGACTGGTTGATTGGATGTGGAAAGCTTCAAATGGAGGAGTCAAAGATCACATTCAGATTTCTGTCTTAGACAAGGTACATTAATTTTCTTGCCCCAGAAACAAAATGTAAACCAATATATGCCAGAATGTTAAAGCAACAAAGGAGGAAGGAAATAAGAAAGTTACCATATACCTTGTGTCAGGCACTGTGTGCTCACATACTTTATTTCTTTATATTTGAAGAGAAAGGTAAAGCATGACTAGTGACCACTCAGATCATAAAAACAATTGCAAATGAGAACTCAAATCTAGCTCATCACCTGGCTTTTATAAAAAGAACTGAGTCATTCTTATAAAATCATAACTCTGGGAAAATATAACTTAAGAATACATCTAAAGAATTATTTTCTTATAGACATTAAAATATTTACATTTAAGGATAATTTAAATTCAATATTCTTCCAGGATCATCAGACTATCATCTACTCCCTAATGCTTAACTCATAAAATAGGAATCTCTTTAAAATAAATGTGATTCTATTAAAGATAACAAAGAGCCTTTTCCTAGGCTAAATCAACAAATTAGAGTTGATGTTAGCTACACTTATGTGACACTTACTATGAGGTTTGCACTGTTCATCACTTTTCATTGACTGTCTCAGTTAATTTTTCACAAACATTTCATGAGAAGGTACTATTATCAACCCCTTTTACACAGAGGAAACTTGTGCTCAGGGAAGGGAAACTGCCTTCCCTAAAGCTAGTATGTGGAGCATCAGAGGCCATGTTTTTAGTCACATGTTGTAGTATTGGCTTCATTGTATAGACATAATACTTACTATCATAAGATAAGATGTGTCCACTTTTGCCTTCATAAATAACATGGCCTTTGGATGCAGCTTCCTCTCTGCCTTTCTCAGGACTGCTCTCTTCAGATATTCTAGAAATGGGCCCCTTCACCAAAGCCTCAGTTGGTATGCCAGCCTGGGACAGAGCTGGGGTACCCTGCCATCAAATCAAACACAAGTACCAGAAAAGTCACTCAAGTTTAGTGGAAATGCAAGATACCTAAAATTTAATCTACCACATTGAGAGTCAAACCAACCCATATTTCCAAAGAAGAAAAAACGAGCACATGAGAGAAAATCAGACATTAAGTTTTTATAAACATAAAAAAATACTATATATCTTTATCCTTGAACACTGACACAAAAAACCTCTTAAAATGTTGATAAATATGAGTTGAACCAGCTTTCTTCGACAGTGTGAAGTTAAACCTTTATAAAGGCACTTAACTGGAGAAAGAAAAAACTGTGTTAAGGCCTTAAATCATGCAAAATTTATTAAGTTTCTTCAAAATTTCTAATAAAAATAAGATAAAAATAATAATAAAATAAAATAAAAAGAATAATAAAAATAAGATGATAAATTAAGTTGTAACTTTCAGAATACCACAACTTTCTCTTATAATGTGGTAAGAGGAATAAAGAACTTTCAATTCCCAAACTTCTGCTGGGTTAGACCCCTAGTCATCAGTAAGAGAAAAGGAAGAAAAATTCAGATGTCTCTATTTTGTGATATGGATTCAGTTTAGGTCCTATCATCTGAATTTTCACCATCATTAGTCCTCTTTTGGGTTGCCTATGACCATGGTTCTTTTTACCTTTCCTTTGAACAATAAACCCTTCCTTCTAGGAAAATCATTCATGAAATCTAATATGTAAAGTACTTGGCACAAGTGAACTGCTTGGGATGAAATGGAAGTGGAAGGGCCAGGCCTAGCTCACTCACACATTTTGAGTTCTCAAAATTCTAGACAGCACAATTTGAAATGACATGCTTACAGCAGGAAGAATAATGAGACCAATACATTTCCTCATTTAGCCATTAAGTGAGCTCAGTAGCAAACATCTGGAAGTTCTTCATACCTACTTTGAAAGTGCCCATGTCAGACTGATTTAAAAATAAACAGATAAAGCCCAGCCTCATTTGATATAGTTCATTCTGTCTTCCTACCCACAGTTTGGATACTAGAGTGAAAATGAAGAAGAAAAAATAATATGCATAGGCCATTTACTTTTCTTCTGTTTATATTAAAGTATTTGCTTATTCTACAAACTAATTTCAGGGGAACATATATTTTGGTCAAATGTGGAAGGAGAGATCTGAATTGTATGTAACTTTCTAGATTACTATATGCTATCTCCTATAAACCAGCGGTTGCCAACCTTTCGGACCTCACGGACCACCAGTGGTCCAGAGACCACTGGTTGGCGACCACTGCTATAAACCATGTCTTAAGGAGGAATCACTGGGAGATCTTATTAAATGGAGTATCTGATTCAATAGGTCTAAAGTGGGGACTGAAACTTCTGCATAATTTAACAAGCTCCCAGGTGATGCTGATGCTCTGGGGCACAAACCATACTTGGTCAGCAAGGTCCTAGAGCATGGGTCTCAAATGGGCATGCAGCAGAATCACCGGAAGGCTGAAAAACCCAGTTTGCTGGGTCTCCTCCCCATGGGTGAGATTTCAGTACATCTGGGGTGGGGCCTCATTTATATGTCCAACAATTTCTCAGGAGACACTGATGCTGCTGATCTATGGACCACACTTTAACAACCACTGTCCTAGGAAACAGGAACAAAGGACAAGGAGGAGGAATAGAACAGAAAACCTGTGATAGGTACAATGTGCAAAATACAGAACTCTGTTTATAATAACTTCCCAACATAGAATTTTCCATTCCCAGATTTATATTAATAAAGAAGCTAAGGAGTAAAAAAAAAAAAAAAATTAAAAAAAATAAAGAGGCTAAGGAGTGTTTTACATTTCAAACTAAAATTAACATTTAAGTGAGGAAAATACCTTTTATTACTCAAAATTGGCAATTTATTTAGCCTAAAATTGGAAGAAGATACTTGATTTTTGGTGCTTTTGTCAATGCCATCCATATTTCCTAATTTAGCATTAGATTCTAGCAAGGCAGCTTACATAGTAAGATTACAGACCTTTCAAATGAATCACAGCTAATAGTCAAAATAATCACATTAATGACTTTATGCAGACAGTTTATGGATCTGGGATTTATCATCACTGAAACCCAGTTCCAATACCCAGAACAATGAACAACTTAATCACAAAGCTATATAGCTGGACAGCAAAAGCTCTTGAGACTTTTCCTCCAGTGTTCCCAGCATTTCAGGAATGATCGTAACTAACCTGAGTGATAGAGCCCCGTAGTGATGGGATGCTTTCCACGGAAATTTTGCTTGTTGGAGTACCCCGGGTGATACTTCCTTCTTGAGTGGCTCCTGTGGTACCTGAATAACAACAAAATCATTGGCAAATTATATCCTCTACAGCAAAGAAAACACACAAACATCACCCCATACTTGGGAGAGGGATAAGAGAAGGAAATAGCAGCACACAAAAAAAATTTTTGTTTTCTTGAAATGTACTTTTAAAGTAATATTGCACTTATTACAAAGGACTGCTGAAATATGGAATTTCAAAGTTCTTAAGTCATTTTTATATGGAAAGAAAACTTAAAGTTAGAATTTGAAGGCTCTAACTTAAAAACCCACCATTAAAACATATCAATTACTTACTTTAATAAATTAATTGGGGACAAAAGTTTAATATTTCTGCCGAACAGCATATTTTTACCTCTGACCACTCCTTCATGTTGTGCCCTGACCAATAAACCCTCAGGTTGTGAGTTTTGGCTTCGGGGAGAAAATTCTTCCTGCTTGATATAGGGCACAGTAGCTATGGACCAAAGCAAAAGAAAAATGTAGAGATCAACTGCTGAGTTACTGACTATGATGCTATAAAGGCAGAAACATGATGAACAGTTACTCACTGACCTGCTTTGGCAGATTCCTGTTGCCGTGGTAGTCCAAGAGAGATAGAGCCCACTGAGGGCTTAGTGGTTTCTTGAGGGTAGGAAGCCTGATTATGAGAAGTCAAATAAGTGCCAGGTGTTCCCTAAAAATAATTTTAAAAGTCCAAAATAACAGTGTCTTTTCGCAAGGTCAACTACAAAGTTAATGTTCACATTTCTGTTTATAAAAATTTATACCCCCAATGCCCAAATATTAAAATAGATATTTATAAAGCAAGAAAATCCTTACACGGCCAAGTAATCTATGCTTATATGGTCAATTAATTAAATGTTAACTAATACAAAATTAACAAAATGGTCAAATTTTAAAATATCTATACTCACATGGTAAATTCATTTATGCTTACATGGTCAATTAAGCTGTGATGAAGGAGGCAGGAATATACAATGGGGAAAAGAGTTTCTTTGTAAACTGAGCATATACATGCAAAGAAAAAAAAGAAGCTGACTACTTTCTTACATCACATACAATAATAAACTCAAAATAAATTAGTCCTTTGTATGCCATAAGTGTCTATAGACGCAAGCGGCAGACCTTCCCCACACACCACGCGCGTCTATCGCCGCAAACCTCGCATATCAACTCTGGTCACCCAATTTTAAAATCAGATTTGTTAGTGACATCTCTGGGTTTGTAGAGAAAATTATGGTAACTTAAATTCATAAATATTCCAGCACATATGGAAGAAATGGGCATGGTTTCTTTTTTGGACACGTGGCAGTTAACTGGTTAAAGACTTAAATATAAGACTGAAACCATAAAACTCCTAGAAGAAACCGTAGGCAGTAAATTCTTTTATTTTATTCTTAGCAATATATTTTTGAATATGTCTCCTCAGGCAAGGGCAACAAAAGCAAAAATAAACAACTGGGACTACATAAAACTAAAAAGCTTTTACAGAACAAGGGAAATCAACAAAACATCAAAAAAGGCAACCTAGCTAACAGAGAATTGTTGTCCATTCTAGAACTTCTATAACCTAGTAACAAAAAGACCAAATAAAACTTGTTAAGACTTAAACAGTCACATCACAATCAGATGTGCAAAGAGCCAATAAGTACATCAAAAAGTGCTCAACCTCATTTGTTGCCAAAGAAATGCAAAATAAAACTACAAAAACATTACACACCCCCTAGATTACATATACCCAGCAATTCCACTGTCAGAATTATACAAAATAAATGAAAACATATGCCTACAAAAAGCCCAGAAAAAAATGTTCCTATCTGTTGTATTCATAGTAGCCATAAACTAGAACAGTTCAGGTTTCCATCAGCAAGGAAATGGATAACAAACTGGTATGCTCATACAATGGAGTATTCAGCAATAAAAAGGAAGAAACTACTGATTACACAAAAACCTGGATAAATTCCTAAAACCACTATGCTAAGTTAAAGACAGACACAGTACACACTGTGTAATTCCATTTATATGAAGTTCTGGAAAAGGCAAAACTAATCTATGACAATAGAAAGCAGAACAGTGGTTGCTTCAGGCATTGGAAAAGGAGACTGCTCAGAAAAGGGCAAGAGAAAATATTCTGAAGTGACAAAAATGCTCTATAACCTTAGCATACGTAAATAGAATCTTTAAAAGTAACATTTTACTGTCGCTGGCTGTGCACAACAGAAAAAACTGAGTGAGTCATTAAGATCAGACCATGTTAAAAAAAAAAAAAAGACATATATTGGCCAAAGTCAGAATAAACTAAGGCTTGCCAATCATCTAAGATTTAACATGTAGAGCCTTTACAATAGTCAAAAGATATTCTAGTTACTTGACAACGCTCCATTTTCACTTCCATTACACTAGGCTTCAGAGCACATATGCCTTTTGTAAGTTAAACCAGACAGTGTGCCGGAGCCCACTATCTGGGCATGTAACTCACACAAACTTCCTGGGCATGGCATGGAGTACAGTGATTGCTGCATTTTCTGGTCATATATAAACAAATTATTTATTTATTAGGATTTTGACAGATCAGTATGAGGAGGGAAAATTTTTACCAAAGCCATATTCACCAGGAAAAGCTACTGGGAAGAAAAGCCATTTTACCTGTGAGATGGAGCCACCCAGTATAAAAGATGGTTTTTCTGAAGCCACTGTGGTTTTGGATGACGGGATGAGAGGAGGAGGTGGCCTAGTGGGTCGAGTTGTTGGAAGCCGAACCCCTTCAGGGAGATTAGTTATCACGTGATGTGGAGTAGGCTGGAGGACTTTTAAAAGGAAGAAAAAAATGATTTAAAATAGTCAATTTGCCAGTCTGCAACATTTTACCTATCACAGTCATTTCTAAATTTTTGAATCAAAAATTAGAATATAAGTGCAAGATGAAGCTGAGGATGAACATTTCTATTTTAAACCTCCCTGTTACTTTAATTAAACCTGTATACACATTCAGGTCACTAATGGTATTTGTGAGGTTGAAATATTCAACTCCCCATCAAACCAGAGCTTTCAATTAAATGTTCATTTCAAACTATTTCTGTGTAGCATATGTAGACAGAATCTTTAATAATTTTTGTTCTCACTCTTTGGACCTCACAATGGAGGTGAGATAAACGAGTGCTTCTTAGGGATAGTTGATATTACAACTTTGGAGAAGATACTGACATGATTGACAACTAATTATATAATCTCTATGCACCTCTCGTAAGTTGAGAAACATTTACTGATTCTAGCTCTCTCAGACTCTTGAATTTCTGCGATAGGTGGGGGAGAATGGAGATCTCAAGTTTTTTACAAAGTACATGTACTCTTAAGAGAAAAGCCAGTCAAATGTCACAGTATACATGTGCCAACATAAATTTCCCAGTGGCCCAGTGAATCTCAACTGAATATAACTAACTAGAGGCCTGGTGCACGGATTTGTGCACATTGAAAGGTAATTATTTTGAAAGTGTCTGGTGGGGTGGGCCTGGGCGAGAGGGGCTGGCCACGCCCTGGAGCCAACCTCTGGTGGTCCCTCCCAGGCTGGCCACACCTGGGGTGGTGTCTCTGGAGTGAGCAGGGTCCCTCCGGCAGGTGAGTTCCCTCAACCTGGCCTGAAGGGATAGGGCAGAAATCGGCAGTCTGACATTCCCTGAGGGGTCCCGGATTGCGAGAGGGCACTCTGCAAATTTGCTGTTGCTCTGCAGCTCCTGCATTGAGCATCTGACCCCTGGTGGTCAGTGCACGTCATAGCTACTGGTGGGTCAGCCGGTTGGCCGGTCGCTTAGCCTTTTATATATTAGAGGCCCAGTGCACGAAATTTGTCTCCAATCTGGGCCCCCTCAAGGAATGTCTGACTGCCCATTTAGGCCCGATCCAGGCCGTCGGACATCCCTCTCACAATCCAAGACTGCTGGCTCCCAACTGCTCGCCTGCCTATCTGCCTGCCTGATTGCCCCTAACCACTTCTGCCTGCCAGCCTGATCACCCCCTAACCACTCCCCTACTAGCCTGATCGACACCGAAATACCCCCCTGCTGGCCAGATCGCCCCCAAGTGCCCTCCCCTGCAGGCCCGATCGCCCCCAACTGCCCACCCCTGCTGGCCCTGTCATCCCCAACTGCCCTCCCCTGCTGGCCTGACTGCCCACAACTGCCCTCCCCTGCAGGCCATCTTGTGGCCACATGGAGGTGGCCATCTTGTGTTGGAGTGATGGTCAATTTGCATACTGGTCATGACTAATTAGCATATCTGGGCTAATTAACATATCCCTTTCTTATTATATAGGAATAGATGATGGAATGCAGAAAAACAAAGTAATTTTGAAAAGGCAAGGACATACCCTGGAACAGCACTTCATTGGCAAGATTAAACTACCCATGTCTAACATCAGTAGGTAGATGGCCAGTACCCACTGTACTGAGGAACGATATTTGTTTACCTGGTGGGACACTTACAGGGAGCTGCCCTCCTACTGGGCTGTGGAGCGGCTTTACTGAACTCTCGCGGAGAGAGCCTACGGGGTGGTGCTGACCATGCTCCAGTATTGTACACACATGCTTCCTGCTCTAGAGCACGTCTGACCTCAGCATAAGGCATAGAGGCAACTGATTTTCCTATGAAAGTTAAAGTTATCAAAATAAGGGAAGAACCCCAAATTGAAATAGTAAGTGTGAAAGAACCAAGCCCACACCATCCAGGGGCAGATCCAACCGTATGCTAATGTCAAGGTCTAAATAAAATTCCTCCAGAGAGGTTAAGAAACCCTATAAATCTAAATCTTCTGTGTGCATACACCATCACTATGACCTAATAAAATCCTCAAAAATTCAATTACATTTTTACCTGTAAAAGGAAAAAAACCTCCTCTTTACTCTGATTGGGAAAATCAAATGTTTTCCTATGCAATAAAGACTACAACAGGCTAACATCAGATTATCCAGCCATTCTGTAAATTCAAGTCTGGCCTGAATTAGAGGTCAGATATCTGAGGATTCCAAATCTTATAATTAGCCCGTTTAAGCCCACTGCTTAATATGCAGAGCAATAAATGTTATAGGAAATGAAAGGAGCTTTTCAAAAGGTGCAGTCAAACTAACCCAAGAAACAGGCTTATAAAATTATAAATTTTACTGCAATAATGCTAATGAAAATTACTCTACATAATTTATTTCCACATAAAGTATAAAAAAAACTTTAAGCATTTTAAGGATAGCCCTGGCCGGGTAGTTCAGTTGGTTACAGCATCACCCTGATACACTAAGGCTGTGGGTTCAATTTCCAGTCAGTGCACATATATCAAGCAATGAATGCATAAATTAAGTGGAACAGCAAATCGATGTTTCTCGCTCTCTCTCTTACCCCTTCCTCTCTAAAATCAATAAATTTGAAATTTTAAAAAAGGTAATACCAGTTAAAAAAAATAAAGTTCATATCAGATATGAGTTATATTAAGACTTAAAATATATATGTATATATTATATACAAATTTTATTAAGATAAAATGAACACATTGTAATTTTGGAAAATCAGAAAAGCACAAAGAAGAAAGTGAAATCACTCATAACCCAAATCAGTTAGATTGTGGCATTTTAATGTCTGCCAGAATAAATTCCTTTTCATTTATTATTCTTTTGCTTACCTAGTCTTAGTCATTTATTTTTCCAGATAAGCCTAAATTTAAAGTCATTCTGAGTAGTTCCTCCCCAGAGTATCACTGGAATTTTCACTGGACTTGCATTAAATTTATGAATATAGAAGACTTGACATTTTACAATGAGTTTTCAAATTAAGAAACCTATATATTTTCATATAGTTCTTAAATATCCTTTGATAAAAATTACTTATAGAGATTTTATATTTTGTTGCTAGGAAAACCATCTTCTTCATATATGAGTTATATAGATAGTAGAGGCCCGGTGCACAAAATTCATGCACGGGGAGGGGGGTCCCTCAGCCCAGTCTGCACCTTCTTGCAATCTGGGACCCCTCGGGGAATGTCCAACTACCGTATTGTATGCAGGGATTGGGTCTAAACTGTCAGCCGAACATCCCCCTCGCAATCCGGGACCGCTGGCTCCTAACCGCTCGCCTGCCAGCCTGAATGCCCCTAACCACTCTGTTTGCCTGCCTGATCACCACTAACCACTCGCCTGCCTGCCTGATTACCCCTAACTGCCTCTGCCTGCCTGCCTGATCACCCCTAACCACTCTGCCTGCCTGCCTGATGCCCCTAACTGCTTGCCTGCCTGCCTGATCGTCCCTAACCGCCTCTGCTTCGGCCCTTCCACCCGGGACCCAGGCTTCCCTCCTCCGGTCGGCTGCAGGCACCCGGGACCCATGCCGGCTTTGCCCGGGCCAGCCGCAGGCACCCAGGACCCAAGCCGGCTTCATCTGGGCAGGCACCAGGATCTCGGGTGGCTTCCCGGCCTCCGGGGCAGGTTCCCCTGGACCAGGCCCTGGCTTTATCCAGGACGTCGGACGTCCGGAAGACGTCTGGTCGATCCGGTCTAATTAGAATGTTACCCTTTTATTAGTATAGATAACTGATTATTGCCGACATACAGGAAAGAAGGATGAGGATTTCTGCATATTTATTTTTTCTTAGAAACTTGAATGTTCCCTTTAGCTCTAATAACTTTTCAGTTGATTCTTTTTTTTTTAAACATTCTAAGACTGTTTTTAAAAAAAATATATTTTTATTGATTTCAGAGAGGGAGAGGGAGAAATAGATAGAAACATCAATGATGAGAATCATTGATCGGCTGCCTCCTGCATGTTCCCTACGGGGGATTGAGCCCACAACCCAGGCATGTGCTCTGACCAGAACTGAACCTGGGACCCTTCAGTCCACAGGCTAACACTCTATCCACTGAGCCAAACCAGCTAGGGCTTCAGTTGGTAGTCTTATCCTGTGATTAATAATTTGTCTTCTCCCTTCAAATAGCTAAAGCTCTTCTTTGATCCTTTTGTCCTTACTACACTATACTAAGTAATGGTGGGCATCCTGGTAGTTCCCTTCCAATGGGAAGGTCTCTGGCATTTCACTATTAATGGAAGGTTTATAATTAGTTTCAAATAGAGACTCATTAGCAAAAGGCATAAAAAGTTCTTTGGTTCACAAAGATATTTTTAAAAACCAGAAATAATTATAGTAACATTAGCTAATATTCAGTATGTACTATGTGCAGAGCACCATGCGTCACATGAATTATATCATTAGACCTCATGACCAGTGATATTATTAACACCATTTTACAGATGAGGAAACTGAGGCTCAAAGAATCACATCTAACTGTCCAAGGAAGGTCATGGGACCAGGAATTTTTCAAAAGCAATCTAAGTCCTGCCCTAACCTCTAGAGCACAGCGCACTGGTGCCTCTCTGAAGCACTCCGTGTTGACTTTCAGATGCCTCTGGGGCATCCATTAGGATAGCTGTACTCTCCCTTCTTTGACATCCTATATAATAAAAGCATAATATGCAAATTGATCGAACAGAGGAATGACCAGTCAGCAGGGGGTGGGGCCAGTTAGCAGAGGGAGG
>NW_005362033.1:3133030-3134269 GCF_000412655.1 Myotis brandtii
GGCACCGTCCCCTGATCAGCCCGTCAGGTTGCCTCCCACAGAGGGAGGCTAGCTGGCAACGGTGGGGTGATGGGGGCGGCGCTGTCCCGCTGCCCTGTCCTCGCCTCCCGCAGAGGGAGGCCATGCGGCAGCAAAGGCAGGGTGATGGGGGCAGCGCCGTCCCAAGATCGCCCGTCCAGTCACCTCCCAGAGAGGGAGGCCGGGTGGCAGCGGCGGGGGATGGGGCTGTCAGTAGGACATCCCCTGAGGACTCCTGGACTGTGAGAGGGCACAGGCCGGGCCCAGGCCCCCCCCCCCCCCCAGTACACGAATCTTCATGCACCGGGCCTCCAGTAAATAATCAGATTAGTAAGTATTCTAACACTGTGAAAAGTTAAGAAATAAACCAACTTCCAAAGAAAATCACTTCTTCCTTTCTGGAGACTTTAACATGATAGTGTATGATAAATCTTGTGTCTATTTTGCAATTTCCAGTATGTTTATAATTATACTAGAGGCCTGATGCACGAAATTTGTACAAGGGGCTCAGCCCTCGCAGCCCCTCACCACCCCAGCCGGCCCTCGCAGCCTCTTCTGGGCCTCACAGTCCTGGCTTCATCCAGAGGGTCATCCCAATGGTCGTTCTGCTGTTCAGTCTAATTAGCACATTAGCTCTTTATTATATAGGACTAGAGGCCCAGTGTACTAATTCGTGCACGGGTGGGGTCCCCTGGCCTGGCCAGTGATCGGGTCCATCTCACCCAGTCCTGATTGGGGCCAGCCGGCTGGGGGGATGGACTGCGGGAGCTTGGCCGGCCATGGGAGGTTGGCTATGGGAGTGCACTGACCACCAGGGGGCGAGCGTCTGCCCCTGGTGGTCAGTGCACATAATAGCTACCGGCTGGTCATCCAGTCATAATGGTCGCTTAGGCTTTTATATATATAGATGGAAAAATCCACTCTATTGCAGTAGTTCTTAAAGAAAAAGACAAAAATCAAAATTTATATGGTTCTAAATACAGCTATTTAAATCATTATGTATTCTGCCCTGACCGGTTTGGCTCAGTGGATAGAGCGTCGGCCTGCGAACTCAAGGGTCCCAGGTTCGATTCCGGTCAAGGGCATGTACCTTGGTTGCGGGCACGTCCCCAGTGGGGAGTGTGCAGGAGGCAGCTGATCAATGTTTCTCTCTCATCGATGTTTCTAACTCTCTATCCCTCTCCCTTCCTCTCTGTAAAAAATCAATAAAATATATTTTTT
>NW_005362033.1:3134376-3137705 GCF_000412655.1 Myotis brandtii
AAAATAAAATAAATCATTATGTATTCAGAGTCGAAAAATAAATAACAAAAACAAACTACATTCAGCTGCATAAGAGTATTAACTCTTATTTCAATTAGCTTTTGTTAACCAGCATTAGAAGTTCAATTCTAACTCTGTCTCTACATATGTAAATTTGAGTTCCTTCACTGTATGAAAAAGGTTTCAAACTAAAGCAAGGGTCAACTTGTGTAAATGTTACTGAAAAATTAAAGCAATTGTTCCCTAAATATTTTTTTCAAGCTTTCTATAGATGGAAAGGCTTTTATGCCACTTAAAAGGGGCACATCTAAAATAATTATTTGTACCACTGACTTTAAGAGAAAATGAATGTAAACAGCTGGACAACAGGTGCTGCCTGTTACTTTCTGTATTAGACCATGAAAGGAAAATCAAAACCATGGTCCTAATTCAGGTGGACTGTACCAGCCTGTTTTATATAACCAGTGATGGTTTATACATACATCACATTCTCACTGTATTTAACATTCTATAAACTACTTTATGATGTTGCATTAAAAACATTTGTGTCACACATTCCAGAAACATGCAATTTAATTGTAAATATATAAATGTTATTTGGAAGATTATCCTTTACACTGAAATGAAGGATAGCTATAAATGCAGGAGAGACTTCAGGCACTTGTTAAATAAATTACTGAATGAACATATCAGGTAGATTAGTAAAAACAAAACTTAACCTTGGGATAAAATGTAATCAACCATCCCAGTTTGTAGAGCATCATCTTGAACCAAATTTGTGTTATATTAATGAACATCTTGGTGTCATATTAATCAAGAATATAAGACCACTGCATTCTGATTAAAAATTAGGATATCATTCGAGTCTAAACCCCATGGATTAAAAGGTATACTGACCACAGAGAAATGCAGTTCACAGTTTGGAATCTCAGAATTTGGGGCTCTATAAGCTGGTTCAGTCTTTCAGCTCCTAATATAACCCATTTTGTAAAGTAGATCAAGAAAAAATACTGAGGTCCTAAATTACATATATATATTAGAATGACTCAGATATTATTAACTGAGTAATGTTAAACTTTAGCATGAATTCAGTAAATACCATTTGAATGTCATTATTTTCTAGGTTTTAATTCTTCCTCACAAAACTTATTCTAAATCATTTATGGAAGAAGTAGATCAACAAACTTTTAAATTATTCTATGCTAGAGGCCCGGTGCATGAAAATTTATGCACTGGAGGGGGGGGGGGGTCCTCAGCCCGGCCTGCCCCCTCTCACAGTCCGGGAACCCTCAGGGGCGGGAGGCAACCCAGTGACTAGGGGAAGGCAACGCCCCCATCACACCTTTGCTGTTGCCACTGCTGGCAGTGCAAGCCTCGGCCAGCCCTGGTTACCTGAACCTTGGGCAGCCCTGGGCAGCCGCCATCTGAGGCTTGCCTGCGCCTTGGACCGGCCCTGGGTGGCTGGGGGGCTGAGGGGACAGGGGGACTCCGGAGGCAGGTGCATGGAGCAGCTGGGCCGCCTGCAGGGTGGGCCTGGCCTTGCTGCGTGCCTGCCGCTCCAGCAGGGCTGAGGGGACTGGGCACCACCATCTTGTGGCTATGGGTGCTGCCATTTTGAGGGTGTGGCAGTCAATTAGCATATTCCATCCTTATTGGCTGTGGGCTCTGCCATCTTTGCAGCCTGCTGCTCAGTCATTTGGTCGTCCCTCACTAACGCCCCTGCCGGCCTATTAGCATATTCCCTCCTTATTGGCTGTGGGTACCACCATCTTTGCTACGGAGTGAGGGTCAATTAGCATATTCCCTCTTTATTAGATAGGATAATTTATCATTATCATGACAGATTTTCTCATAGTTGAAATGCTCTTAGGCTCTTCTCAATCCATTTATACTTTGTGGTTCATTTAATTAATTCCTTCAATATAATTACTGAGTAATTATTGACACATTATGTCAATTACTGAATTAGAGTTTAAGAATTTTCTAGATACAATATAGTAAAAGCCCAAAGTTATCAATGTTTTTACCTTCATTCAAGAAATATTTGTTTAGCATCTATTACATACCCAGTGTTGGTGGGTATAATACTCTGGCTCACATTTTTACTTGCATAAGGTTTACGTTTAAACACTAACAATCTCCTATTTAAAACGAACCCCTAGAGTGCCGGGGAGCGCAATTGCACTCCTCCTGTCTTTCGCCAAAAGTGCCGGGAGCGCTATCGTGCTCCTCCTGCAATGTCACTATTAGATGCTAGTAGTTCACTCTTTATTGACAGATGGCACCTAAGGAAAATCAGCAAAAATGCCTTGGCAATTTTAGCATAGTTCCTAGGATATTGGTTGGCACTCAAAGGGTTAATATAAGCAGTTCAACATGTCATATAACTAATAACTCATTATTAGTGTGACTGGGGTGGGAGTCAGCAGGATCAGTTAAGTATCACAGTTCCTGTTTTACATTAAACGGCCCTTGAAATGCATGGCATTCTACAGCTAATAGCTCTTACCTATAAAGGTACTTGCAAAGAGTCTTCTGAATCCCTGTAAAAAAACTAAACCATAATCACAGAAGACTTTACTATCGTAGCACACAGCCCATAAATTATCACCAGAACACATGTGCCATCTAATAACCAACCATACCAGAACTTACTAAATTTTAGAAATCGCTGCCTTTCTTCTTTTAGAAGAAACAAGTGTATCATGTACCAACTAAAAAAGCTTGCACATCTCAAATCTGTCACTTGAAATAAGTGATGTAACAATGATAATGGTAACTCTGTGGTATTTATTTATACTATTATTACATAACTAGTGGCCTGGTGCACGAATTCGTGCACATTGAAAGGAAATTAATTAGAAGAAATATTTTAATATTGCTATTCGCCCTTTCTTTATAATAGAAGTGTCAACCAAATTCACGATCGACAATGACAGATGGAAACACACGCATGTGATTGGCGCCAGAGAGCTTTATATGTATTGCACATTTGAGAGTCAATTTTATAGTTATAGAATAAACTTGCTTAAGTAGACCTGCTTTCCGATTTAGCTAAACTTTTTCCAGCCCAATGAAGCACCCCAACTTTTCTTTCAGGTAACTGTCAGCAACACAGCAGGAAATATCAATATGAAGCAGATTATTATTGTAGATCATGCAGGGAGAACAAAGGTTAAAATATTTAACTGCATCTGTGTTTGACTATATTCCATGCTGTGAGAAAACCTGAAGTCATTTTCGAGGTCCACCATTTCTTACTACTTTTCAGTTGGGTTAAGTTTCTAAGCTTACTTAATCTCCATTTTCTGGCTAATGAAGAGAAAATA
>NW_005362033.1:3137790-3141147 GCF_000412655.1 Myotis brandtii
AGCAGTGTTTGACTATATTCTGTGCAGTGAGAAAACCTGAAGTCATTTTCAAGGTCCACCATTTCTTACTTCTTTTCAGTTGGGTCAAGTTTCTAAGCTTTCTAAATCTCCACTTTCCAGCTAATGAAAAGAAAATAGGATTCCACTGAATCCCCGATCTACCTACTCCAGGAGTTCTGTGATGATCAAATGAGATGAGGCATGGGAAAATGCTTCACAGACATTTGGTTAAAGTGTAAAATGTTTCCACCTGGCTATAAAGCAAGTCGTGTTCCTGGGCTGAAGAAACTCCAAGGAGGCTAGTTGCTAGGGAGAGGAAGACAGGCATTGATATGTGATGTCATTACCCAGCGCCCACAGCCACTGTTTCTGGGCTGGGCAGGGCTGTGGGCTGTATTTTACACTATGGGGTCTCAGCAACATCGGTTGCAATTTGGTGGGCTGTCGCTTCAGGGTGGTGGCAGGGCCTGTGTCCCACTTGGGGGAAGTCAAGTGTTGCTTTGCGGATGCCAGGTCTGTGGTGCTGTTTCTCTGTAAATGGCCAGTGAGCATCACAGCAGCTCCTGTGTTGAGTGTCTGCCCCCTGGTAGTCAGTGCATGTCATAGCGACCAGTTGGATGGTTAGACACTTAGCATATTAGCCTTTTATATATATACATAATATATTAATTACTATGCAATATTATATTACATTACATTATATGTTATATATAAAATAAAGCTGAGCATGTGTTATAAAACCATACTGAACATTCTTTTTTTAAAATATATTTTTATTGATTTCAGAGAAGAAGGGAGAGGGAGAGAGAGAAAAACATCAGTGATGAGAGAGAATCATTGATGGGCTGCCTCCTGCACACCGCACAGTGGGAATCGAGCACACAACCCAGGTATGTGCACTGACTGGGAATCGAACCATGACCTCCTGGTTCATAGGTTGATGCTCAACCACTGAGCCATGTGGGTTGGGCTTAATGTTCATTCTTTCTTACAGGTTATAATTCCATCAAGGTAGATAGAAAATTTGTACTTCACAAAGAAGAAAACCAAAGCTCAAAAAGGTTAAGGGATTTGGCCATGGCCACACAACTGGTAATGCTGGGGTGAGGGTTAAGTTAGGGTCTGACTGGCTCTATACATTACACAAAGTTTCAGAGAATTAGAGTATTACCCTGTCAACTGTGATTGGTTTGGAGGACAAGATAACAATTCATTCTTTGAAAACTCAGATGAAGAGCATAAAGCATGGCTTTTATACATATAGATAAATGTCAGAAAATTCAATAATACTAACATTACTTAATAATTTCACTAAAGCCCTGACCAGTTTGGCTCAGTGGATAGAGCGTCGGCCTGAGGACTGAAAGGTCCCAGGTTCGATTCCAGTCAAGGGCATGTACCTTGGTTGCGGGCACATCCCCAGTAGGAGGTGTGCAGGAGGTGGCTGATCGATGTTTCTCTCTCATCGATGTTTCTAACTCTCTATCCCTCTCCCTTCCTCTCTGTAAAAAAATCAATAAAAATATATTAAAAAAATAATAATTTCACTAAAGTCAATTCATCTGCTCAGAAAAAGTATAATGTATCAATTAATACACTAGTAAATTACAATGCACAAAGGCCACTACCTTTGTGTATGGCTTTGTTTCCTTTCAGGCAAGTTTTGTGATGAAAGCTCTACCTACCTTCCCACTCTCTTTTTGGACTCTTGGAGGTGCCACAGGGACTTGTGGAACTTCTACATTCCAAATCAATCTGTTCCTGCCTCTGCCGCTGCTCTTCCAGGAGTGCTGACTCATGCATCGCTTTAATATGTCGCTGGTAGAGGGCATAGCCACTCACTTGGGTTCCAATTGGCATATTACATGGGGTGCAGGACACCTACAGGAAGAAAAAAAAGTAAATATGCCATGACCAACATAATAATTACCATCTGTTGCAACTAATGCTTATTTCTGTGATGTTACTGGTCAAAGTGATTTTACCATGTTTTAATCGAAATAATCTTCAAATATAATGATTGAAATGCTAAACAGTTACTTTCAGAAATGAACACAATATAAATCACAAAAGCTGTAATAAGATAAATCAAATTAGAAATTAAAACACCCTGTCTGCTTCTAACTTATGATGGTCAAATCCTTGGTAGCTCTACCCTGTGTCCTTACCCCTCCTCTCAATGTCCTTTTTTTTTTTACCACAGTCAGTTGGAGTACAGGGGAGTCTCCCCAGTTGGCCAAGACGGCAACAGGAGGAAGTTCTTACACAGAGGGGCCAAACACTAGAAAGATGAAAAGGCAGGGCCCCAGCAGGCCATAAAGATAGATATATGAATGGAAAGGCCCCAATGTGCCAAAAGCTAGGAAGATGAATGGAGAGAGAAAAAAAGCCCTCCCCACCCTATTCTTATAAGAACAGCAGGCTTGAGCAGGAAGAAAGAGAGATGGTCTTAGAGACAGGGAGTCCACTGTTCTTTTTTTTTTTTTATCCTCACCTGAGGATATCTTTTTATTGATTTTGAGAGAGGAAGGGAGAAAGAGGGAAACATTGATTTGAGAGAGAAATATCCATCAGCTGCCTCCTGTATGTGCCATGCCCAACTGGGGATTGAACCCAAAACCTAGCTATGTGCCCTAACCAGGAATCAAACCCACAATCTTTATGATATACTAGAGGCCCAGTGCACGAAATTCGTGCAGGGGGGGTGTGTCCCCTCAGCCCAGCCTGCACCCTCTCTAATCTGGGACCCCTCGGGGGTTGTTCAAATGCCGGTTTAGGCCCGATCCAATTCCCGCCCCTGCCCCCTGCCAGCCTGGTCACACACAACTGCCCCTCCCGCCAGCCAGGTCACCCCCAACTGCCCCCCCTTCGGCCTGGTCACCCCTCACTGCCCCACTCTGCCAGCCTGGTCGCCCCCAACTGCCCCCCTGTCGGCGTGGTTGCCCCATTTAGCCTGCTGTTTGGTCGTTTGGTCGCCGCCCCCCGCCTACCCCCCGGCTGGCCTGGTCACCCCACCCAGCCCTCTGTTCAGTCGCTTGGTCATCCCTCACTAAACCCCTGCGGGCCTGTTCGCCCCACACAGCCTGCTGCTCAGTCATTTGGTCATCCCTCACTAACCCCCCTTTTGGCCTGGTCACCCCACACAGCCTGTTCGGTCATCCGTTCAGTTGTTTTGGTTGCGACGGTCGCTCAGGCTTTTATATGTATAGACTAGAGGCCCGGTGCACAAAAATTTGTGCACTCGAGGGGGGTCCCCCAGCCTGGCCTGTGCCCTCTCGCAGTCTGGGACCCCTCGGGAGATAACGACCTGCTGGCTTAGGCCTGCTCCCGGGTGGCAGAGGGCACGCCCAATCCCTA
>NW_005362033.1:3141973-3143492 GCF_000412655.1 Myotis brandtii
CTTCAAGCTGCCTGGCTGCCGGCCGCCATCTTGGCTGGCAGTTAATTTGCATATCGCCCTGATTAGCCAATGGGAAGGGTAGCGGAGTGACACCAATTTGCATGTTTTTCTTTTATTAGTGTAGATAGGACTCCACTCAACCAACTGAGCAACCCTGCCGGGTAAAACCTCTTTTTCCTTTTGCTCCAGCACCTGCCTCACAAGTTTGGCTTTCATTGCAGCAGGCAGCCAAACCTCCGTTTTTGTTTTTGTTAAGTTAGTTTTTGAGGACTCCGCTGGAATAGCATGGACCTCAGCAAGTCCTGGAGGACTTGGGTGGGGTCCCAGAAGCCTGTGGCAGGCTGGCCCAGGGACAGTGGGACTGTGGGGACTTCCCAGTAGCTGCCAACAGCTTGTCCCGGGGAATTTGCCTGCACTCCTTCTCTAGGTGTCAGCCACCTGAAATGCTTGGCTGGTCAAAGGAAACGGGTTTTTGGTGAGAAGAACCCCAAGACTGCACACCAGGGATCCTCTACCCCTGCTGTTCAGGCTTCGTGCTGCTTGGGCTCGGTGTCACTTGGGTCCTGTTAGGATCATTTGCGGTACCGGTTGGCAGGCTACCCCTGTTGCTTGGGCTTCATGCCACTTGGGTCCTGCTAGTACTGCTGTGGTACTGGCTGGCAGGAGATAAGACATTAAGAGGTGCTTGTGAGTACTCATTTGGAAAAACGGAATTATGGATCCAATTTTTGTTCATATGTTCCCACTTTGTCTGGGGTCTTGTTATGGTTATGGTTTTGGGTTTGTACTTTTGTGCCATCAGGGTGTTCTGTTTTGACTCTTGAAGGGAGCCCACTGGCCCGAATTTTAGAAGATTGGTCCTTGTACAGCTATGGTCTAATGACTAAGAAGGAATTGGTTTTCTACTGTAACACTACTTGGCCTATGTACTAGGTGTACCGATTAATAATGTGGATTTTGTAATCAAAGAAAACACGATAATTTCACCAGAAACATCAAAAGTGCTTCTTTACTCAAAGTGATGTCCATCGCTAGCTACACATTTCCCCCATCTTTCAGGTAATTTGTGGATACCATCCCAATAGAACTTGTCTTGTTTTGAGGCAAACCATTCAGAGATCCAATTTTCCACTTCTTCGTATGTTTTGAAGTGCTGCTCAGAAAGTGTGTGTGCCATCGATCGGAACAAGTGGTAATCTGAAGGAGCAAGGTCTGGTGAATACGGCGGGTGGGTTAATACTTCCCAGGCAAGATCTTTTCACATGTCTTTACTGGTTTTGAAGTGTGTGATGGTGCGTCATTATGAAGCAAAATTACTTTGCCATGTAATTCTGGCACATTCTGGTCGTTTCACGATCAAAGCGTGGTTCAAATTGATTATTTGTTGTTGGTAGCGATCAGTATTAACAGTTTCACCTGGTTTTAGAAGCTCATAATATACCACACCTTCCTGATCCCACCGAACGCAGAGC
Organism: Myotis brandtii; assembly: GCF_000412655.1. Taxonomy (NCBI): domain Eukaryota; kingdom Metazoa; phylum Chordata; class Mammalia; order Chiroptera; family Vespertilionidae; genus Myotis; species Myotis brandtii. The sequence goes on from NW_005362033.1 coordinate 3,143,446, forward strand.
ATTGTCTTCTTTCCAAAGCGATTTGGCCTTGCAGTTGATGTTGATGG
>NW_005362033.1:3143701-3149825 GCF_000412655.1 Myotis brandtii
TTGTTTTTGAGTTTGACACGCATCTTCATCCAATAATGCTTGTAATTGTTGGTCTTCAAACTTTTTCAGTTGACCTGGACTGTCTTTGTCTTTCACATCGAAATCATCACTTTTAAAGCAGCTTTCACAAGTATCTTCAGATGGAGCATGTTCACCATAAGCTTCCCGAAGTATTTCAGCAGCACTTTTCTTCAAAATAATGAATTAAAACTTCCTGCAAATGGGCTTTTTTTGGCACAAAATTCGACATTTTTAAGCGTAAAAATATCTATGATGTCAACACCTTCAGAAAATTTGACATATGAAGTTTTGAAGCTTGTTGTCAATACAACAAAATAGTATACATATCAAATCGCATATATATCAACATATGTCTAACTCCATCTATTGAAACAAATCTGCATTATTAACCGCTACACCTAGTATACTTTATACTACAGGGGAAAAATAGGTTCCCTAAATTACTACTCCATCATACAGTTGGAATTATTTTGCCAATGGTTAGGGAAATGAAATGAAATCCCTTATGTCCAGGTGTCCATGTTTTTATAGGATACGGATTCGGTAAAGAAAGGGAACAACTTAATGATCCAGAGAAGGGAACTGGCTCCAAACCCCCCTCCAATAGAAAGACACAAGAAGAAAAGGAGAATGAGGAAATGAGTCTCTCTAACGCCCAGCCACCGAGGGACCCAGGGTTAGCAGCAGGAGGATTTCCCCCACCATCACCCCCGCTGCTGATGCCCCTGAGATAGGGCCAGAGGAGGGGGGGCAGCCCCACCCCGTATGATGAAGGAATGGTCTCCTCTCAATGACCTGGCAGGGCACCCAATTTGGCCAGGGAGCATCCCTACCCGGAGCAGGACAATTCCCTTTGAGGCAACACCGTATAAGCAGAATAAACCAGAAAGGCCCGCCTGCTGGCTTCCTTTTGGCCCACACTCCATTTCTACTTCGGATTTAATGAACTGGAAGAATTCCAATACCTCATATAGGGAGGATCCTCAGAAAATGGTAGATCTTATCACCTCCACTTTTGCCATTCACCACCCAAATGTCCGGATGATAAATGTGACTTTTATTGGGCAAAGTGCCTGCAGATCAGAAGGAAGCTCAAACATTTAGACAGGGTGTTAGGAATGAAAACCTCCCAGCTGGTGGACAGAGCCTTTCAATCTTACCATGCCCGGGAAACAAGGACACTGAAGCCGGCCACTGGGCAGATGGCTAGGCTCTCCTTAACATCCTGCTAACTGACGAAAGGTGACTGGTTATAAATAAGGCTAATGGAGAAGCTCATCGCCTCCATCAAGAGAATCTCAATGGGATCCCCCACCCAGCCAGGGCGAATCCCTTGACAGAGCTCAACTGGGACCTGAACAGCAAGGACCTAGCCTCGCTAGAACATTATAGAAAGTGCATATAGGACAGGCTTAAGAAAGGGGTGCCTGGACAAAAGGGCCTGAATGTGATATGCACTGTTTAACGGAGACCAAATGCAGATCCTTCTGAATTTTTAGAAAGGATCTATCAGGCCTATCAAAAGCACTCGGATGCTGACCCAGAAAATGTCCAGATGATAAATGTGACTTTTATTGGGCAAAGTGCCTGCAGATCAGAAGGAAGCTCAAACATTTAGACAGGGTGTTGGGAATGAATCCCTCCCAGCTGGTAGACAGAGCCTTTCAAGCTTACCATGCCCGGGAAACAAGGACATGAAGCAGGCCACTGTTTTCTTAGAAACAGTGCGGGAAACCAGAAGGAGAGGCGGGATCCAAAAGGAAAAGGGAAAGACCCACAAGGTGCCAATCAATGTGCCTATTGCAAAGAGGAAGGCCACTGGAGAAAGGACTGCCTTGGAACCCCAAAAGAAAAACAAAAGGATGGAAACTCTTGCCAAGAAATGTTAGAAAGGAATGACGAATCTGGAGGACCAGGGGCTCCCCTAGACACCTCCTGACCTATTACTATTTCCCCACAGGAGCCCCAGGGAACAAGCTAATTGACTTCCTTGTAGATACGGGAAACTAACCAAGAAAAATTCAGCTGTGGTATTGGTTACTGGAGTGATCGGACATTACAAAAACAGGCGTTCTTTCAACCTCCAGAATGCCAGCTTGGGGATTAAAAGCTTACGCAGTTTTCTCTACATGCCAGACTGCCCCGTTTGGTTGTAGGGCTGAGATTTACTTTGTAAATTGCATGCACAAATAACTTTTCACCTGAGAAGTAGCAATTATGTATGGGAGTCCTATCAGAACATGCTCTCCAACTCCAGGTAATACTGGAAGGAGATGGAGGTGACTCTTCCCACCCGAGATCCACGAGCAGGTTGACTGAGCCTTTGGGCCGACAGAACCCCAAGTAGGGCAGTTAATATCCAACCTGTAAAATTAACCTAAGAGGAGCATGGATTCCATGGAAGAAACAATATCACCTTAAAAAGGAAGCTATACAGGGAATTCAAGCATTATTGCAGAAATTTTTTTTTTTTTTCCAGAGAGGAATGGAGAGAAAGAGAGGGATAGAAACATCAATGATGAGAGAGAATCATTGATCGGCTGCCTCCTGCATGCCCCCTACTGGAGACCAAGCCCACAACCTGGGAATGCACCCCTGACTGGAATCGAACCTGGGACCCTTCAGTCCGCAGACCGACGCTCTATCCACTGAGCCAAATCAGCCAGGGCTGCAGAAATTCTTAAAATCATAATTAATTCAGCCATGCTAGTCTCCCTATAACACTCCCATTTTTCCAGTCAAAAAGTCTTACTCTGTACAAAGTAAGGATCTCAGGGCCATAAATGATATTGTCCAGGACACTCATCTTATGGTGCCCAGCCCTTATACTTTGTTGACCTCAGTGCCTGGGGACAGCAAGTAGTTTTCAGTCCTAGACTTGAAGAATGTTTTTTTCTGCATCTCAATAGATGAACAGGCTCAACTATTATTTGCCTTTGAATGGCAGGACCCACAAACTAAAGCCATGCTCCAATACTGTTGGACTGTGTTGCTGTAAGGATTTAAGGATTCCCTGACCATACTGGGGAAATATTAGCATGGTATTTAAGGGATATTCAATTGAAATTGGGAGTTCTTCAACAATATGTAGACGACTTACTAATAGCTAGCAATACTTACAAAGACTGTTGCTCAATACCATGAAGTCCTGAATCATTTGGCAAAAAGAGGACATGGAATATCACTTTACAAGGCCCAGATCTGCACACAGGAGGTGGATCCCAGGATTCCAAGTGGAACAGGGCACTAGGAGTTTGATGGCAAATTGAAAACAAGCCACTGCTACAATAAAAACTCCACAGAAATGGAGGCAGCTTCGTGGATTCTTAGGGATTATAGTTTTGTTTAATTTTTATTCTGAACTTAGGCCCTATGGCGAAATAACTGTATAGCGAAAGAATTGTAGAACAGACTCAGAACCTCTTAAATGAACAAGAGACTCTCAGGTAGTATTTGACACTTTAAAGGAAAAATTAGTTTCAGCTCCTGCATTAGGACTGCCCAATTTACAAAACCTTTCAAATGATACATTCATGAAAGGCAAGAAACTGGACTTGGGGTACTAACCCAGACCTGGGGAAATAGCCCTCAACCCATGGCCTATGTATCAAAGAAACTAGATCACATGACAACAGGATGGCTGCCATGCCTCTGGGCACTAGCAGCAACCTCTGACATCCTACAGAATGGGTAGAGGAATACCACACTAGAACTGAGAAGGCAAATGAGGTAGCAAAACTTCTACTCAAAGAAATAATCCCTAGGTTTCAACTTCCTTACAGCATTCAAAGTGTCACTGAACCATTGTTTACTTCAGAAATCTCCCAGGAGATAGTACAGGCACTGCAGACTCAATGGAAACTACATGCATCTTGGAGACGCCATCTACGGGGAAGACTAAGAAAATAAGCCACTCAAGCCCCGGCCGGGTAGCTCAGCTGGTTAGAGCATCATCCTGATATGCCATGGTTGTGGGTTCGATCCCTGATCAGGGTACATACAAGAATTAACCAATGATTACATAAATAAGTGGAACAACAAATTGATGTTTCCCTATCTCTAAATCAATCAATAAATAAAAACTTCAAAAAAAAAAAAAGAAAGAAAATGAACCATACAATAAAGAAGATCCTGATGAAATATGCCAGGAAACACATTTGAAATGCGACTAGATACTCCCTATTGCCTTGCTCCAGATTAGATTAGCACTCTGAAGTGGGGCTTAAATTAAGCCCTTTTGAAACAGTTTATGGGAGACCCTTCCAAATTTCTGTTTTAGGAGCACCTCCTTTAGACTTAGAACAGCAATCAATCATCAAATAATATGTACAACATTTAGGGCAAACACTAACAATTTTGCACAAGTTTGCTCATTGCTGGATTACCCATCTGGCGAGCCCTTACATCCATTCCAGCTGGGAGTCTTACTAAAAACCTGAAAGACTTGTCCTGAACAGCAGTTAGCCGAGCAATGGGCCAGTCCCTGTGATAATCCTGCTGACAACACACTCTTCCCTAAAGCTCCCTGGAATCAAGCCTTGGATCCACCCCTCACGGGTAAAGCAGGTGCTGCCTGGAGACGACTCAGATCTGGCTGCTGCTGTTGATACTGCAAGGGAAAGCTGGACCTGCAATCGTGAAAGAGATTTAAAATTCCGCTTTCGGGAAGGAAGAGCGCCTCCCAAAGCTAAGTGACAATATTACTTCTCCTTTTACTATTTTTTTTTTTTACAATTGCTCTACTCTATGCCCAGGCTTAGACTGATAACACCTTTGCATTTCCCAGAAAGTGGCTTCCTTGGCAAACTTATCCTGCTGTTGGGTGTGCCACCCAAAGCCCCACTCAGGATTAGATCATGCCCATCCCTTAGTCTCTCCAGTCTCTGATTTCACGACAATTCCCCTGCACGACTAGGCATACCCCTCACTGAGCACTTGATCATTTTTTCTGCCAAATAGGTCTCACTTTGGTAGCCCATCGGCAACACTGGCTCTTGAAACAAGAATACCAGCTTTGCTTGTTCACAGTGCCATCCTCTACACCGCATATGCCGTCTTCAGACAGCAATCCTTTTCCCTCATATAAAGCTTCCCTCCATTACTGACCCCCCTCTTCTTTTAGTAGATAGTAAGAATCTCTGGATCCACAGATAGGTAAGATTATGTAGGAAGAAACTACAGAAGATGAGACCTTCATCTATTTACCCTTGTAAGATTACAAGGGTCCAGAGTTTTGAAGGGGAAGGTGTTACCACAGACAGTCAGTTGGAGCATCAGGGGAGTCTCTACCATTGGCCAAGATGGCAGCAGAGGAGGTTCTTACATTAAGCGTACTCCAAAAGCTAGAAAGATGAATAGATAGGGCACCAAGTGCACCTAAGGCTAGCAAGATAACTGAATGGGGAAAAAAATAAAGACCTCCCCTCTCCCTATCCCTATAATAATGGTGGACTTGAACAGGAAGAGAGATTGTATTTGAGACAGGAGTTCACCATTCTCTCAGGTCTCCTAGGTCAAATGGGACCTGAATGAAACCTCTTTCCTTTTGCACCAGCACCTGCCTCACAAGTTTGGCTTTGGTGGTGGCAGGCAGCTGAACCTGTGTTTTTTCAGTTACACTCTCACCAGGTAATGGTATCCTCTTTTGTGAATTTAAAAGTCATCTATATGTTAACAACTCATAAATTTCTATTTCTAAGACATTTTTCTCCAAAGTCTACACTTAGAAAAATTGCCTAACAACTCCACTTGGATATCTCAAAGCACCTCAAAACCTATATGCAAAACTGAACTTTTCATTTTCTAAACTCAATGCTTCTCCTACAGTGATGTCCATTTTCGAAAATTGAACCTCAGCAGCTTCAGCCAGACACTGGTAGTCATCCTTAATGAATCAATCTCTTCAACTCCCACAACTAATTCATTAACATATCAATTCTCCCTAACCATTCAATAATATACAGGGTGGGGCAAAATCAGATTTGCATTTGTGAGTAAACGAAACAATTTATTCTCGTATTATTATCTACTAGAGGTCCGGTGCACAAAAATTTGTGCACTGGCGGGGGGGGGGGGGGGGGTGGGAGGGGTCCCTCAGCCTCAC
>NW_005362033.1:3150200-3161477 GCF_000412655.1 Myotis brandtii
GTCGGGTCGCACACGGACGCCCGCCGCCCTGGGTCGCAGATAGCAGGCCTGGATGGCAGCAGGGCAGGCGGGATGGCGCTATCCCGCTCTGCCTGCAGTATGCAAATTAGCTGCCATCTTTGTTGGCGGTTAATTTGCATATCGCGCTGGTTAGCCAATGGGAGGCATAGCGAAGGTACGGTCAATTACCATGTTTGTCTATTATTAGATAGGATTATTATACTAGAGGCCCGGTGCACGAAATTCGCACACGGGGCGGGGAGTCCCTCAGCCTGGCCTACACCCTCTCCAATCCGGGACCCCTTGGGGTTTGTCCGACTGCCTCTCACAATCCGGGACGCCTGCCTGCCTAATTGCCCCTAACTCCTCTCCCTACCTGCCTAATCGCCCCTAACCACCTCTGCCTGCCTGATCACCCCTAACTGCTCCCGTGCTGGCCTGATCACCCCTAACCGCTTCTGCCTAGCCCTACACCCGGGACCCAGGATTCCCTCCTCCAGCCAGTTGCAGGCACCCGGGACCCAGGCTTCCCTCCCTCTGGCTGGCCGCAGGCACCCAGAGGCGACTTGTCCCTCTCCCGGGCCGCAGGCACAGGCACTGGCACCCGGGACTGCGGGGTGGGTGGCTTGTCCCTCCTGGGCCACAGGCACAGGCGCTGGCACCCAGGACTGCAGGGTATGTGGCTTGTTCCTCTCCCAGGTTGGGGAGCAGGCACATGGGACCACAGGGTGTGCGGCTTGTCCCTCTCCCGGGCCGTAGCCCCAGCCGCTGTTGCCTGGGACTGCGGGGCGGGTGGCTTGTCCCTCTCGCGGGCCGCGGGTACAGGCGCAGCCGCTAGCACCCAGGACCGCAGGGTGGGTGGCTTGTCCCTCTTCCAGGCCACAGCCTGTCTGGTCCCCATTCCTCTCTCACGAACTCATATGTGCCTGGCTGGTCCCCATTCCTCTCTCATAAGCTCCTTGGTGCCTGGCTGGTCCCCATTCCTCTCTCACAAGCTCATTTGTGCCTGGTTGGTCCCCATTTCCCTCTCCCCAGTGTTGAGTGTCTGAGCCCTTACGGAGTGAAGGCCTGATGACCATTTGCATATTAGCTCTTTATTATATAGAATTGCTTTCCATACGAACAACTACTTTAGCCCCTAACACAGTACATCATTTCATGAATACAAAATAATCCTGGGGAAGTAGACACCTAAACTTTTTTAGAACTTGTTATCTAAAGACTTCCATAGTATTTTCTGCTACTATAAGTAAAAAATATCACTGAATGTTAACACACACATAATTTTCTTACTTTTGTGCTTTGGCTTATATGTAAACATGGCCTTTCCTATTTTGCTACAAAAAGTCAAATGAAGTGTTCTGGTCTAACCAAAGTATTATTTCCTAAGTGGAATCTTATTCACATGTCTCAATAAGAAGGAAGCTCTCATTTTAAATTAAAAAATTTAAAAAAAACCTTTTTTTCTCTCATTTTAATTTTTATTGATTTCAGAGAGGAAGGGAGAGATAGAAATATCAATGGTAAAAGAGAATCCTTGATTGGCTGCCTCCTGCATGTCCCCCGCCTGGGGATTGAGCCTGCAACCCAGGCATGTGCCTTGACCAGGAATCCAACGGTGACTTCCTGGTTTATAGGTTAATGCTCAACCACTGAGCCATGCTTGTTGGGTTCATTTTAATTTTTATTATGATTTTTTTTCTATGACTTATGATCACAACCAATCTCTAAGTTTTTTTGAAGTCAGAAATTATAACATGTGTATATTCCATACAGCATTAACTGCAGTCTTGAACTGGGTAGATATTTAATAAATATCCATTTGAAGAAACTGATGAATAACAAATGTTTAATGATTTTTTTTGTGAGCCTATCACAAGTGCACACTTAACTTTTCCCAATTATCATATGAGACAGTTAACAAATTTTTTGTTTTTGTTTGTTTGTTTGTTAATCCTCACCCGAGGATATTTTTCCTGTGATTTTTAGAGAGAGTATAAGGGAGAGGGAGAGACAAAGAGAGAGAAAACATCGATGTGAGAGACATATCGATTGGTTGACTCCTGCACGAGCCCCTGATGGGCAGGGGATTGAGCCTGCAACCGAGATACATACCCTTGACCAGAATTGAACCAGCACCTTTCAGTCCGAGGACCAACACTCTATCCACTGAGCCAAAATGGCTAGGGTACAATAAATAAAGCAGGAGATAGAACATAACTAAGTAAAAGAACAATACCCAAGATTGGAATTCACTTTCAAAAGGGAATCAAACGTGTAGAGATGAAGTAAAATGTAAATAAAACTAGATTTGGAATTATATACTGAAGTTAGCCATACTCTATACTTCATTCTAAATATTCAAAACCTAGTTACCTATTTATTCTACTACTGTCATAAAGCAAAACAAACAAATCAAAAGTTATTAATATTTATGGCTAAAGAATTATATTTCGTTTGTTTTTTTCTTAGAAATGACCATCTCAATCAATCATCACAATTAATCTAATACGAATATCCAACAGATAAATAAACAAAATGGATATTATAAATCTTAAAAAGGAAGACACATGTTACAACATGATTAATCTTGAGGACATTATGCTGAGTGAAATAAGCAAGTCATAAAAAGACAAATACTTATATTCCACTTATATGAAGTACCTACAGTAGTCAAAATCATAAAACAGAAAGTAGAACAGTGGTTACCAGGAGCTGGGAGAGGGGGAAAAGGAGAGTTATGGTTTAATGGGAATAGAATTTCAGTTTTACAAGATGAAAATATTCTGGAGGTCTGTTTCACAACAATATGAATATACTTAACACTACTGAACTGTACACTTAAAAATAGCTGATGATAAATTTTATGCTATGTGTTTTTTACCCCAATATTTTTAAATGCTCAATTGAGGACATGTGTGTGTGTTTTTTTAACTAAATTTTTAGAGAGAGGAGACGAGAGAGGAAAGAGAAACATCAGCGTGAGAAACATCAATCAATTGCCTTCCGTACACACCTCCAACCAGGGATCGAACAATGCTCCCACCAACTGAGCTCCCTGGCCAGGGTTTTTACCACAGTTTCTTTAAAAATCAAGTACTGATTAAAGGAGAGAAGAAATGTATATACAGGTCTTTGTTTTGCAACTTTAAGCACTTACCATTGGTGGGATAACAGCAGCTCGATGCTGAAGCTGTGGCAGGTCCAGTGGATTTGGTTTCATTGGGGATGAGACTAGTATAGATCCAGTGGGGTTTAACAGTGAAGGCTTTGAGTCCATAGGAAACATTCTGCAATTGGCAATTATAAAAAGAGAAGTTAACATATTCTTATTTAAGACTTTAAATACAGAGTGGGGCAAAAGCAGGTTTACAGTTGTGAGCATGTGAAACAGAGTATATTCTTGTATTATTTTCCATACAAACAACTATAAGCCTACTTTGCCAGACCCTGTATATAATCACCATAATTCCTTCTAAGTCAATACGTACACACACACACACACACACACACACACACACACACATCACATTAACCTTACAAGATACTAGAGGCCCGGTGCATGAAATTTGTGCAGGCGGGGGGGGGGGTCCCTCAGCCCAGCCTGTACCCTCTCCAATCTGGGACCCCTTAGGGGATGTCCGACTGCCGGTTTAGGCCCGATCTCTCACAATCCGGGACTTGTGCTGACCACCAGGGGGCAGCACGGAATGAAGGCAGGCCCTGGCTGGCAGCCGGGAGGCCCCAATCGGCTCTGATTGCTGGCCAAGCCTAGGGACCCTATTGGTGCACGAATTTTGTGTACTGGGCCTCTAGTATTACATAAAGTAGTATCTCTTTCTATAAAATATACATTTTTATACTTAAATATTTTATAAAAACCATAGGTAGAGTCCCTAGGCCTGGCTGGCAATCAGGGCTGATCTGTGGGGGCCGACGGGGCAATCGGGGGAGGGCCCCCACTGGCACCCGCCTTGGCTGGCCTGGGGCCTGCGGGCTGGGAGCAGCTCCTGCATTGAGCGTCTGCCCCCTTGTGGTCAGTGCTAGTCACAGCGACCAGTCATTCTGCCATTCCATTGATTTGCATATTAGGCTTTTATTATATAGGATGAATACAAGTATTTATAAGTTAATTTGTATTATACCTGATATTTTAAATTACAAATAAAGCATCTAAAATTTTAACTGATAAAAAAGTTAATTACCATTAACTTATATTTAAATTGTGCTTTCTAAAATGCTTTTAGAAAACTTAACATGTTTCGCCTATCACAGTGGTTCTAAACCTTGGCTGCACATTAGAATCACCTGGGAATCTTTTTTAAATCCTGATTTCTGGGCCTCATCCTCTGGAAATTCTGTTTCTTTGTTACTAATGTTGTGGCCCCACCCCATAACAAAGAAACAGAATTTCCGGAGGATGAGGCCCAGAAATCAGGATTTTAAAAAGATTCCCAGGTGATTCTAATGTGCAGCCAAGGTTGAGAACCACTGGCCTATCAGTATTTTCTTAAACCTAATACTGTGGGTACAGTATGCATTGCTGTGAGGCCATAGGGTCTTAGAGCAAGAATAGCTGGAGCAAATACCTCTTGCTTCCACCTTCATCATCACATCCTACTACTATCACCAGTAATGGCAGTCATCTGTGGTTTAGTTCACAACTTTGTCAGATGAAATCACCTTTTCTGCTATCATACGGAACACATGCAACAACTACTGTAAAAAACATATAGTCTTTTTCATTAAAAAATAATGATCACACAATTGTTCTTGGTTTAAAAAAAGTTTAAAGCATACACACTACCTTTAATTTGCTGATGTTTATACAGGAGTACTCCCTGTAGCCAACAGCATTCCTTTGATTTAGTCAGTGACCAACAGAGTAAAGATAGAATAGTTAATGAATGAGTCTCACCTCTGTCTCTCTGGCTCTCCATCCACGTCTTCATCAGCACTGCAGGTGGCACTGGAATCATTGTCTGATGGGGGTTCAGGCCTTTGGACATTTATCTGCTGAGCCACCACCAAATCGTCATCTCCAGGCTCTGTCTTCTCACTGCCTTTCTCCAGGTCCCTTTCTTTGGTATCACCTTCAACTTGAGATGGGTTGTTTTCAGGTACCCCCATTTCAACATCTACAGAGTCTGCTTTGGTAGTCGTGGGAAGATCAAGAACAGAAGTCACGTCAGCACTGTGCTCCTGATGTTCGATATCCATTGGCTCTGCTACCTCAACAGTGACTTTGTTATTCGCCTGGGTCCCCACACTTTCATTTTCAGCTGGTTTTGTACTTGGAGCTGATGAGGGAGATGCACTGGGAGCAGTTTCAGTGGTACACTCGTGCTCAGCTGCAGGTTCAGTGTTTCCTCGAGAAGTCAAATTTTCAGTGCTATCTTCGCTGGGCTTCACAGCTTCAACTGGTGAAGGAGAAGGAGCACTTTCTGTATCAGAACTATTTTCAGCACCTTAAAGATAATGATACAGCATAAAAATCTGATAATGAGCACATTTCATGTGGTGATAGAAGCCAGGCTTGAGAGTAGTTGTTTAGGACAGATTTCACTCCTTCAATGACCTCCCTAAAGTGTTACTGCCATTGGAAAAGCTAGTTTTCTACAGAGCATGAAAAGGGAAAGACCAAATTGTCTTGACCTTCTGAAACTGAAAGTGTAAAAGCTTTTAATGTCTAAAAATAATTTATATAAAATCTGAAAAACAAAGAAAGAAGGAAAAACAAAACCAAACAAAAACCATTCCCATAAATGGTAACATTCTGGACTGTTTCTACCAGCCTATATCTGTGCTTTTCTTTTTACCAGCAGCTTGCGACAGAAATATAACATGAGTAACATCTGTAATTTTAAGTTTAATGTGGTAGCCACATTAAAAAAGTGAACAGAGGTTGCTAAAATTAACTTTAACAATATATTTTATTTAACCCAATTGTCCAAAATATCTTTTAAACATGTAATCAATATAGAAAACTACTAAGATATTTTACCTTTTTTGGTATTAAGTCTTTAAAACCTGATTATATTTTACATTTTCAATACATCTCAATTTGCACTAGTCATATTTCAGGAGCTCAACAGCTACCACACTAGACAGCAAAGCTCTGGAATAATAGTACAGATTTCTAATGTAAAACACTGTAGCACTGCTCTTTCCCTACATCATTTGTATCGTCTTATAAGTATACTAGAGGCCCAGTACACGAAATTTGTGAACGGGAGTGGGGGGGTCCCCTCAGTGCAGCCTGTGCCCTCTTACAATCTGGGAACTGTCAGTCGGACATCCCTCTCACAATCTGGGACACTGCATGCGCCAGTGACCATACTTTTCATACAGGTGAAAGGCATCTTGCTGTTGTACGGTCTGCTACATTTTTTTGCCCTGATTAGAAAAAGTAGTACATAACATGATCCTTCTGAGGCAGTAGTACCATTTTCTCCATCTTATGGGTGGAAAAACAGAAGCAGAGAGAAGTTCAATAATTGGCTTTGTCACACAGTTATAAGTGTCAGAATCAGGGCAAACCACAAAATGTGCAAGCCAGAGTCCATACATGTCATCGCTGCATCATCCTGTTTTTTCAGTGTTAGAGTAGCCATGCCGCGTTTTAATTTTTAAATCTAAGGGACTATTCTCAATATATAGGGTAGGGTGCCTAGGCCTGGCCAGTGATCAGGGGCTATCTGTGGGGCGATGGGCAGGGCGATCAGAGGACCCCCGCTGGCACCCACCTTGGCTGGCGGCCTGGCGATGCCCACTGGCCAGCCCCACCCCCTGCCACCAGTCACCTGCCTCTGCAGGGTGACTGGCAGGTGGGGCAATCGGGGGGCCCCTCCTGGAACCCGCCATCTGCTCGCCGGCCCTGACCGGGAGCAGCTCCTGTGTTGATCGTCTGCCCACTGGTGGTCAGTATGCATCATAGCAACCGGTTGTTCCACTTTTCGGTTGATTTGCATATTAGAGTTTTATATATTACTAGAGGCCCGGTGCACAAAAATTTGTGCACTCGGAGGGGCCCTCAGCCCGGCCTATGCCCTCTTGAAGTGTGGGACCCCTCGGATAATGTCCACCCCAGTGGGGACCCTCACCCCATGGAGGACTGGCCAGCCTGGGTGAGGGGCTGATGGCTGTTTTCAGGCTGGCCACACCCCCTTTAGGGTGGGGGGTCCCCAATGGGGTGCCTGACCAGTCTGGGTGAGGGGCTGAGGGCTGTTTTCAGGCTGGCCAAGCACCCTGGCGACATAAGCTCCCAGCCTCTCCTTTTTTCTGTTTATTCTGGGGTTTATTTACCTTCTATAATTGAAACTTTGTTGTTTTCAGTGGAGCTCAGAGCCGGGCTGCAGCAGGCGGGGAACCTTGGCTTCCTCTATCACTGGAGCAAGCAAGCCTCCTGCATGCTCCAGCTCGGTGGCTGCAGGCCACCATCTTGGTTGGGTTAATTTGCATATAGTCACTCTGATTGGCTGGTGGGCGTGGCTTAAGGTGTAGCGAAAGTACGGTCAATTTGCATGTTTGTCCTTTATTAGTATAGGATACTAGAGGCTCGGTACATGAAATTTGTGCACGGCGGGGGAGGGGGGTGTCCCTCACAATCCGGGACTGCTGGCTTTTTGTTCCTCCTAAAATTACCATGACTTGTTTAATTTTTGTCATTTACATCCTGTATTATATTACACTAGAGGCCCAGTGCACAAAATTTGTGCACGGGGGGCGGGGAGGTGTCCCTCAGCCCGGCCTGCACACTCTCCAATCCGGGACCCCTCGGGGGATGTATGACTGCTGGTATAGGCCCGATCCCTCTCACAATCCGGGACTGCTGATTCCTAACCTGCCTCCCTGCCTGATTGCCCCTAACCACTTCTGCCTGCAAGCCTGATCGCCCCCTAATGGCTGCCCTGCTGGCATGATTGACGCCTAACTGCTCCCCTGCCAGCCTGATTGCCCCGAACTGCCCTCCCCTGCCGGCTTGATCTCCCACAACTGCCCTCCCCTGCCACGACCCGCCTCCTTCGCCGGGACACGCCTCCTCCATGCGAAACGGCGGAGACACCCGGACCAGCCTCCTCCATGCTGCATGGAGCCACGGGACCCCCAGGCCTCACCATGCAGGGAGGCTGCCGGGACCCAACTCCGCTGTGTGCGTGGCCATCTTGTGGAAGCCTTCTTTGTGGTGGCCATCTTGTGACAACAACACGCGTGGACCACCTAGGCTTTTATTAGTATAGATAGGATTTTTAAAAAATATATATTTTATTTTTTTTTTTTTACAGAGAAGAAGGGAGAGAGATAGAGAGCCAGAAACATCGATGATAGAGAAACATCGATCAGCTGCCTCCTGCACACCTCCTACTGGGGATGTGCCCGCAACCAAGGTACATGCCCTTGACCGGAATCGAACCTGGGACCTTTCAGTCTGCAGGCCAACACTCTATCCATTGAGCCAAACCGGTTAGGGCATAGATGGGATTTTAAATGTCTTGACATCTTTACCTAAATATGTCAAAGAAATCACAAATTTAATGTTTTACACTGGACTTGCACTCACTTCTAAATAAGGTTCTTTTCTATTGTTTACTATTCCATTAAACAAACCAGAAAACTTTTAAATGCTAATGACACTTATTCTCATATTCTGTATGAACAAATCTCACAGATTTTCTCTCTAAAAATATTCTTGAATCCATTCATTTCTCTTCAACTGCACTACTGCCATTCTATTCCAAATATGACTTTTCTTCTCACCTTCCACCTCACACCATTCTCTACAATAATGCTTTATAAAAGCCAAATCTTACCAAAATTCACCCACACTCTCTTCCTCTCCTTTCCTCACTTTTCTTTCCTACCACTTAAAACATTTCAATGAAACTTCATTACTCTTAGGATAAAGTTCCAAAATTCTGAGGATGGTCTTGCTACAAGGCCCAGGCTGGTGGACCCACCCACCCACCTTTCTAGCTCCATCTCGCATGTTATATTCGCTCTGTATTCTGTTATCACTGGGCCTCCTTTCAGTTTCAGGGAATGCCCATGTGTCTTCCACCTCAGACTTATACATGCCATTTATTCTTGTGTGTGTGTGTTTTTAAATATATTTTGATTTATTTCATGGAGGAGGAAGAGATAGAAACATCAATGATGAGAAAGAATCATCGATTGGCTGTCTTCCACATACCCACACTGGGGATGGAACCTGCAACCCAGGCATGTGGCCTGAACGGGAATTGAACCATGACTTCCTGATTCATAGGTTGAAGTTCAACCATTGAGCAACACCAGCTGGGCCCATGCCATTTATTCTTACTGAAAAGGCTCTTTCACCTAATTTTTCTTTAAATATTACATCAAATATCACATGCTTTAAAAAAAAAGCCTTCTATTATCTATAGGAAATTAATAATAATTGAGGAATATGCAAATTATCCAGGACTCTGTCACAGTAATGACCG
This sequence comes from Myotis brandtii, assembly GCF_000412655.1. Lineage (NCBI taxonomy): Eukaryota > Metazoa > Chordata > Mammalia > Chiroptera > Vespertilionidae > Myotis > Myotis brandtii. The sequence goes on from NW_005362033.1 coordinate 3,159,665, forward strand.
AACAGCGGGCTGCATGGGCAACCAGGCTGGCAAGGGAGTTAGTGAGAAACGACCAAACAACTGAACAGCAGGCTGCATGGGGCGACCAGGCCAGCAGGGGGGCAGTTAGGGGCAATCAGGCAGGTGAGCCGTTAGGAGCCAGTGGTCCCGGATTGTGAGAGGAATGTCCTACTGCTGGTTTAGGCCCGATCCCCAGGATTGGGCCTCAACCGGCAGTTGGACATGCCCCGAGGGATCCCGGATTGGAGGGGGTGCAGGCTGGGCGGAAGGGACCCACCCTGCTCCATGCACAAATTTCGTGCACCAGGTCTCTAGTTTCCTTATAATTCCTTAAATTTTACTACTCTGGCTCATTACAGTTACATGTATAATTTACTACACATGTACTCATTATAGTTACAATTTTATATTTATTCACAATGATTTGATTCCTGGCTGCTGCTTCCACTAGGCTATAAACACCATAAGAGCAGAGTCATGTATTTTGCTTATCGTTTAAATCCTAGACACAAGTACTGTGCCTTCTACACAATACACTCAAACATTCGCTGAAGTATAAAATGAATAAATGGTTGTAAATATGTCTTAAATTTACTTTACCTTCCCTTGGATCCAATTTGCCACTATTATAAAAAGTATATAGAGATGTTCACTACAGCATTAAGTTTTTAGATTATTTTAAAATTGACTACAATACAACATAAAAATTTATATCACCCTAAAATTAAAATATATATGTCCAATGAGAATCCCAATGGTTTAAGATACATTTCTTAAACTAGGTAAACAATTTATAGTTCAGCCTCCAGCTCACCCCCAAGCATTTATCCTGACCATGACCTTCTGCTTTATAGGTCGACACTCAACCACTGAGTAAAACTGGCTGGGCTCAAGGTGCTATTTTAAATCACTGGCTAAAAAATGATTTATTTAATAAACTAGCTCTCTCAGAACTATTTGTCTGGAAGAAAAACATGGACCCTATCTTACACTATACAGAAAAATAATTCCAAATGGAATAGATTTTTTAAAAAACATTTAGAAGATAATCCTATTATAATAAAAGCCTAATATGTTAAGTGTCTGACCGTTTGTTTGACCAGTCGCTATGATGAACACTGACCAACAGGGGGCAGATGCTCCAACTGGTAGGTTAGCTTGCTGCTGGGGTCCAGCTAATCAAGACTGGGAGAGAGGGGCTGGACATGCCCTGGAGCCCTTTCGTGGTCCCTCCCCGGCCCCGATTGTGCACCAGTGGGGTCCCTTGGTCTTTACCCTCTCACAATCCAGGACCCCTTGGGGGATGTCAGAAAGCCAGTTTTGGCCCGATCCCCACAGGCCAAACTGAGGGACCCCACCAGTGCACGAATCCGTGCACCAGGCCTCTAGTTTAGGATAAATGAGGATAATTTAGCTGTTTGAAGTACTGGTGACAGAAATAATCAAAGTACATTTTAATGCAGCTGACATCCTATCTAATAATAGACAAACATGGTAATTGACAGTACCTTCGCTACGCCACCCATTGGCTAATCAGCGATATACAAATTGACCGCCAACAAAGATGGCGGCTAATTTGCATACTGCAGGCAGGGCGGGACAGCGCCATCCTGCCTGCCCCACTGCCATCGGGGCCTGCTATTTGCGACCCGGGGCGGTGGAGCGGGACAGCGCCATCCCACCTGCCCTGCTGCCATCCAGGACTGCTATCTGTGACCTGGGGCGGTGGGCATCCGTGTGCGACCCGACCCAGGGTGGCCGGGCAGGGCAGCAGCGATCCACCGGCCTGCCCAGGCGTCCCGTGTGCGACCCA
>NW_005362033.1:3161534-3167657 GCF_000412655.1 Myotis brandtii
ATGTGTGGCCAGCAGCAGGGCGGGGCGGTGCGGCAGAGGGCCTGCCATCTGTGACCCAGCGTGGGATCCGGGCCTGCCATCTGCCACCCGAGGAGCAGGCCTAAGCCAGCAGGTGGTTATCTCCCGAGGGGTCCCAGACTGTGAGACGGCACAAGTGGGGCTGAGGGACAGCCCCCCCACACCCCTCTCCTGCCAGTGCACAAATTTTTGTGCACCAGGCCTCTAGTCCTAAATAAGAGAGGAATATGCTAATTAGCCATTACGCCCTGAGGCATAACAACCAAGCGCATCACAACCAGATCACAGATACAGCATGAAGGTGGGCCAGTGAGGTACAAGCAGGCTGTGGAGAGCTACAGGAGGGCAGCAGCGACCTACTGGCTACAAGCGGGAGGCATAGAGCTAAAGGAGAGGGCAGGGCAACAAGCTATGGGGGGGGGGCGGGGGGAGCTACAGGAGGGCGGCGCAGTGGGCGGAGAGCTACAGGAGGGCAGCAGCGACCTACTGGCGCATGGATTCATGCACAGGGCTACTAGCTCTAGTATAAAACAGACATTAAACAATACATAGAAGATATATCAGGCAGTAATAAGTGCAGTAAATAAATAACAAAACTTAGGAACCAGTGGATAAAGAGATATTATAGAGGTAGGGTTACATATCAATAGAGGGCTGAAGAAATGGGAAAACGAGCCAACAGGCACATTTTTGAGAAGAGCATCCTAGGTAGAGGGGTTAGCACATGCAAAATCCCTGAAGTGAGGGTTGCTCTGCTCAGGAACAGAAGAAAGAACAGTGGTTAGAACAGAGTGAGCAAGCACCTCACACCTGTTAGAATGGCTGTTATTAAAAAAAAAAAAGACAAGAAATATTAAGTGTCTGAAGCATGACTGGCATTTTCAAGATGTTCTGTTTGTAGCACTTGGACCATCTCAGGTGCTACATAAATATTTGTTAGTTGAATGAACACATTATGTTCAAGTTTAATGTCTCTATGCCTTGAAAACACAAATGTCCTATTTCCTTAATGAAGCAATTCCTAAACAGTCAAATCACTAAGCTAAAAACTACGTATTTGGGCTAGCAGGAGGTACAACTAAATTTAACATTTTGAAATACCTTCACTATCTTCTGGATTTTCTTCTTCATTAGAAGCTTCAATATCTTCATCTTCCTGAGCAGAAACGGTGGAAGCTACACTTTCACATTGAGACACATCTCGTTCTTCACGAGGTTTTCGTGAAGTCTAGAGTAACAAAATATTAATTATGATTTAAATAACTAAATGGAAAGAAACAAGCCTTTTCCTATCTGAAATCACAGAGTTCACAAATACATACACACATACTAAACAAGAAGGCTGTATATGTGACAGCTGCTCTGGTTAGAGTACAGTTATCTCCAGATAACCATTAACTAGTCTTTTGTGTAGGTAAATCGCTTTCAACAAATTGATCAAAAGTAATATAAAAACAAATTTTTTTAGTTACTCACCACTATACATGTATAAAATAGCCCCAAATCACAAAACTCCTGCTCTTCTTTCCTTCCAAATAATGTATTTTCTAATAAAAATAACATATTTTTTTCTTATAATAATAAGGTGGAATATGGTATCTTCACATGCAATAATGTACTATATCCCCAAGCATTTTCTTCACTATATAATATTCATTAATTCTTTTTCTTTAATCCTCACCCAAGGATATGTTTTCATTGATTTTAGAGGAGGGGTGAGAGAGAAACATCGATGTGAGAGAAACATCAAAAAGTTGTCTCCTGAGCACACCCAGATACGGGACTGAACCTGCAACCTAGGTATGTGCCTTGAGTGGGAATTGAACCCACAACCTTTTGGTGTATGGGACAATGCTCCAACCAAGTGAACCACTTGGTCAGGGCCAACAGAATTTATTAAATGTCAATGTAACAATTCAAGTACACAAAAATATAAATCATATATATCTTCCACTGTGTTTTAACAGATAACATTCTGTCATGTTTTCCTGGGATCTCTTTTAAAAAGATAAAACACTCTAGACCAGCGGTCGCCAACCCTTTGGACCTCACGGACCACCAGTGGTCTGCAGCCCACCAGTTGGCGACCGCTGCTCTAGACCAACAATTGAAGCCTGCTGTTCCTATTATTACAGTTGTAATTAAAATGATCAGAACAAGAAGTTTTAAAGACATCTGTGATAATTTTATGTCAACTTGGCTGGATCGCAGTACCCAGATATGTGGTCAAACATTATTCTGGATGTGTTCATGCATGCGTTTTTTTTTTCCCTTTGGACCAGATTAATATTTAAATCTATAGGCTTCTGAGTTGAGCAGATTACCTTCCATAATATGGGGACGGCCTCATTCAATCAATTAAAAGCCTTAATAGAATTAGATTGATGGCTACCTGCACCCTACCCCCAACACACACACCCTACAAGGAAATTTGTTATCAGACTGCAGCTCTTCTGAGTACCCAGCCTATCACCCTGTCGTATTGGATTTTGTACCCACTTAGCCTCCAAAATCATGAGCCAATTTCTTAAAGTAAATCAATCTCGCCCTGGCCTGGTATGACTCAGTTGGAGCGTCATCCAGTACACTGCAAGGCTGGGGGTTCGATACCCAGTGGGGGTACATACCCAGGTTGTGGGTTCCATCCCCAGTGAGGGTGCATACAGGAGGCATCTATCAATGTTTCTCCCTCACATGGATGTGTCTCTCTCTTTCTCTCACTCTCCCTTCCTCTCTCTAAAATCAATAAACATATCCTCGAGCAAAGATTTTTTAAAAAAATAATAAAAAATAATTAAATCAATCTCACTCCCACTCCCGCTCCCTCGTAAAACAAACACACACACACACACACACACACACACACACACACACACACACACTGGTTCTGTTTCTCTGAAGGGCCCTGTCCAATAAAACAATGTTTATCTTTTAGAAACATGTCTGATTTATTCTTTTATTTTTCTCCCAGAACATTTCAATGGTTTTGAAGTCAACTCTCTCAGCAGATTTTTTGTTATTTTCATTCCTTTATATTTTAGTTGCTATAGCATATTTTTAGCTCTTGCATTCACATTTTTAACCTAAAAGTTCCTTGTGTATAACTTTTAAAATTAGCCAACATTATAATTTAAATGTGAATCAGTTTAAACATAAGCACTTTTATTACACATTAGATCATTCTTTTTTTATTTTTATTTTTTTTTAGTTTTTATTTTGGAAATTTTGAAACACATACAGAAGTTAGAGGCAAATCTTATTTCATCTATACCCAACCTACTTTCCCTGATCCCCATTCTGTACTGATTTATTGTGAAGCAAATCTCAGATATATCACATGAATATGTTAATAATGTAAAATATATCTTGCAATGATGGCTCATCTCAAGTAGTAGTTGTATTTCTAAAGAAACATTGACAAAGGGTACAAATATATTGACAAATAGTCTTAGAAAATACTTTAGAATGTCAAATCAAACAGACCATAAGAACGTGGTTAAGCTATTTGCATTTCTCAAATATGTTTACGATTAAATTGTTAAAGTAACAATTGGTAAGAATGCTATTAAACGACATATTTTATAGCTCCTTCTTACTCAGATTTACTACTTTTTTCTTCATTCATCTTGTGCTTCATTAAAAAAAAAATTTCAGCCCTAGCCGGTTTTGCTCAGTGGATAGAGTGTTGGCCTGTGGACTGAAGGGTCGCGGGTTCGATTCTGGTCAAGGGCACATGCCTGGGTTGTGGGCTTGATCCCGTGTGGGGTGTGCAGGAGGCAGCTATCAATGATTATTTCTCATCATTGATGTTTCTATCTCTCCCTTCCTCTCTGAAATCAATTCAAAAATATATTTTAAAAAAAGGAAGTCTGCCAAATAGTCAACTAAAAATGACAGTCCATGAAAAAAGAGAGCCTTGGAACTCAATTTCAAAAGTGCTTTTCCTTGAGAGAGCCATCATACTTTGATAGTGAGCAGGAGAATTTTATGCATGCTTCCCACTTATCATGCAGACATGTACTCAACAGTTAAGATTTAGTAAAGCTAAATTTTGTTGCTTCATCAAGGAAATTCTTAAGTGACACTGGCTTTAAAACAAAAACAAAATGCTTCAAATACCTGGAGATTAAGAATACATTAGAGTACTTGGCACAGTTGTGTGCTGCCAGGATTCATGCTAAGTCACCAGCACTCTCACTCACAACTGCTTTAACACCATCAATGCAAATGTAAATACAGTAGAAAAAAACAAATAACATCTTAAGATTTTATGTAAAGACAATGAAACCTCAGCTCTTGAACTTAACTGATCTGGAAGGCCATTCGAGAAGAGTTTTTTTTCAAAAATTGACTCATTTTTCCCATTAGAAATAATGTAAATTGAATTAATTCGTTCCATACTCCCAAATGATTTCCCATTTTAATCTTTCTTCTATACATTACCATCTAATGTACTATCTATAATAATAAAAGCGTAATGTGCTAATTAGACCTGATGAAGCCATGGTGGTCGAGGCAGAGGCGGCCACCGCTGTGTTGGGGGCTGAGCCACTGGCACGAATTTCATACATCAGGCCTCTAGTCTATACTAATAAAAGGGTAATATGCTAATTAGACCAGATAGACTGGACGTCTTCCAGACACGGCCCCTCGTCCACCAGTGGCCCCTCGCCCAGGCTGGCCCTGCCCCCAGTAGGGACCCCTACGCCCTGACCAGGGGCGTGGCTGGCCTGCAAACTGCCCGCAGCCCCTCGCCCAGGCCGGCCCCGCCTCCCAGCGGGGACTCACCACCTCGATCCGGGGCCCCCTTCAGGGCAGGCCAGCTGGCCTCCACCCATGGACCAGGCCTCTATCATATATAATAAAAGGGTAATATACAAATTGACCCTAACAGCAGAAAAACCAGAACGACCGCTGAACCAGTCACTAAGAAACGCACTGACGACCTCTTGGTCTCTTTCCCCGGCCAGCAGGCTCCGATCGCCTGATGGCCACCTGCAGTGGGGGTGGGGCTGGTGAGCGGGTGGGAACAGCCGACCTCTTGGTCCTGTCCCCCAGCTGTCAAGCACAGATTACCTGATAAAGAACAGGAAACCAAGGGGATGTGGTGGCAGGGGGCAGGGCCAGCTGCGGGCAGCTGGGGAAGATGGCCCTGATAGCAGGCCAGGCCTAGGGACCAGACCCACGCACAAATTTGATGCACCAGGCCTCTAGTCCTATATAATGAAGAGCTAATATGCTAATTATACCAGACAGTGGAACGACTTTCCAGAACAAACTTCCGGAACGACCAGTGGGCGGGGGGCAGGTTTGCAGAGCCATGAGACAGCTGGGGCTCTGAGGGCCAAGGCAGCCGGGGCTGTGAGGGCCGAGGCAGCCAGAGCTATGAAGGCCTACCCTTGCACGAATTTCGTGCATCGGGCCTCTAGTTTCATATATCAACAAATACCTCTTTTCTTAAATTTATCAAATTTTAGCCTTAAATGAATCACTTTCAGCACTCATTCCACTGGTGCAGCATCTTTGCTTTTTAACATATCACTGCCTCCAGAATGCTGTCACTAGCCAAATCAATAACAGTTATTCTGCCTTTAATTGCCTGTGATCAGTGACTTTAATACCATTAGCAACATTAGCACTCTTGAGGACCTCTTTATATTTTAAAATTGTGCTAATTGTCCATTTTGCTAGCAACAAAAGCTAAATAAATAAATATACACAAAAATATTCACAGCAAAATTTCAGGAGATGTTAACAATGTGAGGGTTAGTGTAAGATGACTAGCATTCTCTCCTTTGTCTGTGGCTTGAGGGACCACTTTTGCCGTGCTGATGTATCAGCATGAAAGGGCTGTCAGGTTGAGAACTGAAGTTTTGTTCAATAACTGAGACATTTTTTTCCATGAACCACTTGGCAAATGGTTCGAGATGGGAGACATTCGAAAACCCAGGTTTGACTGTAGTCTTGAGCTCATGGAACCCTCAAAAAGCTCTATAGACTTTGAGAACATTGAAACTTCCTTGTTAAGGAATTTTCATTACTCTTATACTTTCTGGGTTTTTTTAAAAAAAATAAATCTTTATTGTTCAGATTATTACAGTTGTT
>NW_005362033.1:3168474-3175633 GCF_000412655.1 Myotis brandtii
TCTCTTCTTCTGGCACCCCCATAATTCGGATGTTGGTACGCTTGAAGTTGTCCCAGAGGCTCCTTACACTATCTTCATATTTTTGGATTCTTTTTTCTTTTTGTTTTTCTGGTTGGGTGTTTTTTGCTTCTTCATGTTTCAAATCTTTGACTTGATTCTTGCGGTCCTCTAGTCTGCTGTTGGATCTCTGGATATTATTCTTTATTTCAGTCAGCGTATGCTAAATTTCTAGTTGGTCCTCTTTCATATCTTCGAGGGTCTCACTAGATTTATTGAGGATCTCATTAAATTTATCGTCTGTTTCTAGAAAATTCTTGAAAAACCTTATAACCGTGGTTTTGAACTCTATATCCAATAGTTTGCTTTCCTCCATTTCTGTCATTTATGAACTGTTTCTTTGTCTCTGCATTTTGGCTGTTTCCCTGTATTGATAGAGTGGCTTTGTGTGCTAGGTGTCCTATAGGGCACAGTGGCTCAGCCTCCCCAATTACCTGAGGTGGACACTCTTGGTGCACCCCTTTGTGGGCTTTGTGCACAGTCTTGTTGTAGTTAAACCTTGATTGTTGTTGGTATCACTGGGAGGAATAGACCTCCAGGCCAATTGAGAATCAGCTGTGTCTGCGGTGGGAGAACTTCTGGGCTGGAGACACCCTTATGGGGTAAGACTTGCTTCAGTGGGGCTTTGGTGCTCACTGAGTCTGCCCCCTGAGTGTGTCCCTTATGGATCTGAGGAGTTGTAATCTGGATGGTCCCACTCTGACCACTGGGTACACTGGCTCTTGGATCTCTAAGGAGGTGCTAATTTAGCCTCTGCCTGAGGCTACCCAGCAGGAACTACGGAGAGATCTGCAGGTTCCTCTTCTTTGTTTGGGATTTGGAGGTGCCCAGATGAGGCCCAGCTGTGAAGCAATGCAAGCTGCTGTGGGGCCTTGGGCCTTCTTTTGGATGTTCTGGGTCTCTCTGACCCAGCTGCAGTTTGTTAGGTAATTTTAGATTGCAAAGGGCCAGGGCATTCATATGCAAAAGCCTCTGCTAGCAGCTTGGGTGGGGCGGGGTCTCAGGGAATCAACAGGGCGGAGCAAACAGCTATGGCTGATTTTCAGCCCTGCCTTAAGAGGCCCCGGGTCTCAGTGTCCCGGGGTAATTGGTAATAACTGCAAGCACCTCTGAGAGAAGGCCGCCCTCGAATTCCGCCCGATGCCAGACAGTCCAGTTTCTCCCCGTATGTGTCTGGGTCCCCAGAGACTCGCCCGGAACTGGAGTTCAGAGCAGTTGGGAGCTTGTGTCTCCTTCCCGATTGAAAAAGACACCCGCGTCCTCAGTTGGCAGCCCTTTCCGCGAGCGCCTCCATACCTCTGCACTTCCACACCTCCTCTGAGTCTCAGTGTGCTTTTCTCTGTCCTTTTGTTGTAGAATTTCCACTCAGCCAGCCTTCCTGTGGTTCTGGATGATGTCCGTTTTGTCTTTTACTTGTAGTTTTGAAGTGGTTGTACAAGGCAGTAATTTCAGGTGTTTACCTATGCCACTATCTTGGTTTTTCCTACTTTCTGGTTTTTAACATTTATCCCATATAATATTTCTCTGAGAAAATGCTTTGTAATATGCCAAATCAAATCATGTCAAGAGCACTCCAACTAATTTTAAATTCAAACTCCCAAATGCTTCTATTTTTAAATCCAGTTTACAGTAATTCAAATGTACTGAATTCTCATTACTACTAACAGAAGTTTTATTCTTTGGGCAGTAAATAAATAGTCAACTTGTGCCAAGAAAGTAGCATATCTTTTACAGGTAAATGCAATAAATAAAAATATGAGCTACAAAAGTTTTTCTCAAAACCTATCTTGAAGTTCAAAAAACAAAAAACTGAAAGTAAAAATCAGTAAGTAAGAGATTCACCATGCCTGACATACTCACTTTCTGCTTATGCTGCTGCAAAAGGTTGTCAAGATTGTGTCGCCTTTTATAGTTAAAATAGAAGTTTTTACATTGAGCTTCACTTTTAGTTCCCACCATTTTGGCAATTGCTGCCCAGTTACGACCATGTTCTACTAGACCTGTATTTTAAAAACAGAACAAATGTTAAAGAACAGTAACCTGATAAGGCAAACAAGAGCAATAATAAAACAAACTTAATCATTGTATTCACAATCATTAACACTAAAAGTGTTTTCAATTCTCATTGATTTACTTCAATACTTACTGAAATATGTATTGACACAAAACTCACTGAACAGCTCTATTTAAAACATGCTCATGAAAGCCCTGGCCAGGGAGCTCAGTTGGTTTGAGCATTGTCCCAGTATGCCAAGATTGCAGGTTCGATCCCCCATCAGGGAACATACAAGAATCAACCAATGAATGCATAAGTGGAACAACAACAATAAAAACAAACAAACAAAAGCATGATCATTAACATTGGACACATAGTAATAATTCAAATACTTGTAAACTGACTGAGAAGGTACTTCTAAATCTTTGGAAAGAGTGTATCAATATAAAATTAATAATATAATCAAATATAAATGATTAACATAACGATATATATACAGAGTGGGGCAAAAGTAGGTTTATACTTGTTCATATGGAAAATAATAAAATCCTATATAATAAAAGCCTAATATGCTAATGATATGCTAAGTTCACTAAACTGCTTGCTATGACGTGCACTGACCACCAGGGGGCAGACGCTCTGACTGGAAGGTTAGCTTGCTGCTGGGGTCTGGCTGATCAGGACTGAGCGAGACAGGATGGACATGCCCTGCAGCCCTCCTGTGGTCCCTCTCTGTCCAACTTCCTGCGTCCCTTCCCGGCCCTGGTAGTAAACCGGTGGGATCCCTAGGCCTGGCCTGGGCCCTCTCACTTTCCGGGACCTCTTGGGGGATGTCAGAGAGCTGGTTTCGGCCCGATCCCGCAGGCCAGGACAAGGGACCCCACTAGTGCACAAATTCATGCACCGGGCCTCTACTAATTAATAATACAAGAATAAACTCTGTGTTTCATGTATTCACAGCTAAGAACCTACTTTTGCCCCATCCTGTATGTATGTATGTATATGTATGTATACACACATACAAGACTCCATGAATCATCAGCATGTCTTCAGTCCATTCACAATCAAGAAATGTCCTAAGAAAAATTAACCATTTGAAAAATATCTGTTGTAACCCAAAGCATCACAGAAATCTATGCCATCTGACACTTTTTAATCAAATAATATATATATGCACACATACACATGTCAAAGGAATATGGGTATGAAAATGCATATATACATAAGAGTTATCCAGCCAGAGATATACTTTAAATACAGGTGTACCCAAGCAAAAATTTCCAGTATAAATTGAAGAATTTATAGAAAAACATCAGTTTTTCAAGGTTAATTCCAGTAGCTTCCTTAATAATTACTGGAAGATCACTTCTAAATCTTACCCGATATATGAATAAGAGATGAAAAGAGTGGTGACTAGCCCTAACCGGTTTGACTCAGTGGATAGAGTGTTGGCCTGCGGACTGAAAGGTCCCAGGTTTGATTCCGGCCAAGGGCATGTACCTTGGTTGTGGGCACATCCCCAGTAGGAGGTGTGCAGGAGGCAGCTGATCAATGTTTCTCTCTCATGGATGTTTCTAACTCTCTATCCCTCTCCCTTCCTCTCTGTAAAAAATCAATAAAATACATTAAAAAAAAAGAAAAAATAGAAAGAAGAGTGGTGACTAAAGTCATATGTTAGTGTATCTACCTGAAAAAGATTATGATATAGCTAATATCTACTTACTTCACTATGAAATTTTGATGATCAGAGAATAAATGTGAATCTTTTAAAAAGTTAAACACATAATCATGACAAATCACAAATTTTCTAATCATGGCAAACTTCAAATAAAAGACAGAACACTAACTTCTGTATTTTTGGTCAAGTTGGTTTATATGATATTTAAATGTATCACTCATTACCTGGTAAATAGAAAGTAAGTCTGAAATGTATCACTAAAAGTCAAGCTGTTTACAATATCCTCTCTCTAGAATTACAAGGTAAATACTTAACTCCCCCAAAAGGCAGTTAATCTCTCAAAAATTATTATATTTGAAAACAAATAATTTATTTATAAACCAATTATTTATCCTATTAGAAATCTTAAATTTTATATTACACTAGAGGCCCGGTGCCAGCTCTCCCACATCCCCTGAGGGGTCCTGGATTGCGAGAGGGCGCAGGCCAGGCCAAGGGACCCAACCGGTGCATGATTGGGGCCGGGGAGGGATGCAGGGGGATGACCAGCTGGGGAGGAACTGTGGGAGGGCTCCAGGGCATGTCCGGCCCATCTTGCTCAGTCCCAATCGGCCGGACCTCAGCAGTAAGCTAACCTAGCAGTCAGAACATGTGCCCCCTGGTGGTCAGTGCACGTCATAGCAAGCGGTTGAGCAGCCTTAGCATATCATTAGCATATTACACTGTGATTGGTTGAGTGGACAACCGGACACTTAGCATATTAGGCTTTTATTAATAAGCAACAGTGGAAAAATACAAGACCCAAAAAGTTCCAGAATAAGATCAAGGACAGGATCCAAACTTTTGTGTCTGGCTACAATGTTCATACTCTTCTCTGAATCACAGTGTAATTTCTTAGTAGTTTTTAATCAAATGCCTTACCAAATAAGCACTAAGAAGTTATTTATCATTCTATTCAATGCAACTTTTAAATAACACAAATACAAACTTTTTATATGAAAATACCTTCTAAAACAACTTTAAAAGCATTAATCGCAACTATTCTGAAAAAGTGAAAATACCCTACTTGCTCTTTAAATAAAATGAGAACCTTAAGTCCCTTAAAAGTGGCTCTTCAACAAGGCACAATTGGGGTATCTTATAAGGTACCAACCACACAGTAAAAAAAAAAAAACAACTTGTAAGTTTACTTCTAAATTCTATTTATCATTGTGGAAGAACTTTTTTCTTAGATTAAAAAAATTAGCTCTATCTCACTCATTAATAATAAAAGCATAATATGCAAATCAACCAAACGACCGAATAGCAGAACGACCGCTGGAAGACCACGCTATGACACGCACTGGCACCAGTTTCAGCCAAGGTGGGTGTGATGCGATCAGTCGGGGGGCCCTGCCATCGCCCCACGATTGCCCCCACAGAGGAAGGCCCAGGCCACCCTCTGCGGAGCGATCGATCAGGGGGTGGGGGGACTCCACGATTGATCGCCCCAAAGAGGAAGGCCTAGGCTACCCAGCTGGTGGCGCTGTGGTGGGTGGGCAGGGCCTCCCTCTGCATGGCGATTGATCGTGGAGCCCTGGCAAGGCAGCCTGGGCCTCCCTCTTTGAGGCAATCGATATTTTCATATACATTTTACTAATTTTCTTTCCTCTCTGACACTTCTATTATAAAGAAAGGGCAAATAGCAATATTAAAATATTTCCTCTAATTAATTCCCTTTCGATGTGCACGAATTCGTGCACCAGGCCACTAGTTATTAATAATCTTACAAACAAAAACAAAAAAACTTGAAGAATCTGAACTATCATTTACCTTTTTTAGCAACTTCCATTTCTTCTTCTGTCCATCGAGATGTTTCTACAGGCTCTGAAGAAACTAAAATAAAGAGAGAAAACCCAATAAGGTAGAGAAAAATTAACCCAAATCCTTCATTCACAGATTATATGGCACAGACTGCATAATTTGTAACCTATTTCTCTGACATTTGGTGAAAGAAACTAAAGAAATAGGATGGCATCAGCCTCTTCCCCCACCAAACTGAAGGGGAAAATGCAACACCTCTGTGATCTTTCTTAATGTTTTTTAAAGTTCCGTCCACATCTACGTTTGAATACCATTAATTTATTTTCTAAGAAGTCCCACTTCACCCAATGCCTTCCCAATTATTAGAGCTCCATCCTTTCCTAATGAAGAGTCAGAGGAAGAAACAGCACTCCACCTGCTGGTCCAGGCACAGTCCTCTCCCATTCTCTGAGTCCCCTGTCTCTTCCTCTCTTGGAGGCTCTTATGTTCATCCTCCATGCCTGACATCTAGTAAACATGGATGGATCACGAACTGAACACTTTCTCTTTTACTTTAGAAAGAAAATTGAGACTATCAGGCCTGAAATGAGCGCCTGCTGTATTCCCCTTCTCAATAGTATATACTACCATCCACCCAGTCACTCAAATTAGTGACAGGATCCTAAGACTAGTCATTTTGAATCCTTCCTCCCATTTACCACTCACATCCAATGATGTGTATCAATTCTAATACCCTGAATCCACCTCTCCTTGCCTGGGCCACTGCATGCATAATGTTGCCCTTCTAGCTGGTCCCTCTTCCTCCAGCCCTCCTTCTCTCTAATCTGAGCTCCACAACTGTCACTAGAGATATCTGAACTCCAATCTAATCAAAGCACTCCTCTATTTAAAACCTTTGTAAGCAACGAAGCATATAGTTCAAACAAGGCCCTTTGTGATCTGCCCCCATCCGCTTGTCTACATATTTCTCTCACATTATTCTTGCCATTCCTAGAACTTTCATACTTAATCTTACAGTGAAATTGGTACCACTGAACCACCAATGGTGGTACTCGACATTAACATAATCCTTTATAAACTAATGAGACAACACTTAGCAACAAAGACAAATGCTTTGAACTCTTGGACTCAATATTCAGAATTTATTCCTATAGAAAATAATTTAACAGAAAGAAAATACTATATGAATTTTTTTTTAATTACAGTGTTACATTGGCTTAAAAGGAGGGTAGAGGATAACAACAGGGTATGGGTCAGGAAATTGTGCCTCTGGGCACAATGCCAATATTTGGCAGTCATCAGTGTAAAATTGAAGATGGCTTAGAAACTAGAAAATATTCATGATATATGCCATCTACACTAATAAAAGAGAAACATGGTAATTAGCGTACAACCGCTACCCTTTTCATTGGCTAATCAGTGAGTATATGCAAATTAACTGTCAGCCAAGATGGCGGCCGGCAGCCAGGCACTGAAGTGAGCACAATGGCTGCTTGCTGCAGTGACTGCGGACTCCAACGTTCCCCGCCTCACTTGCCAGCCTCTCAGTTGCAACTCTAAGCAACTATATACTATGTTGCAAATAAGAAGCTAAACAAAACCCCAGAAACCGGCTTCCATTCAGC
>NW_005362033.1:3176594-3185981 GCF_000412655.1 Myotis brandtii
GCGCCCTAACCCCCTGATCGGCCCTGCTCTGTGCGTGACAGGGGGTGGCGCTGCAACCTCCCCATCGACCCTGCCTTGAGTGTGACAGGGGGCGGTGCCCCAACCCCCCAATTGGCCCTACCCTGAGCGTGACTGAGGGTGGCATTGCAACCTCCCGATCCGCCCTGCTCTGTGCATGACGGGGCGGCGCCCCAACTCCCCAATCGGCCCTGCTCTGAGCCTGACCAGGGGCTGCACTTAGGGATTGGGCCTGCCCTCTGCCACCCGGGAGCAGGCCTAAGCCAGCAGGTCGTTATCTCCCGAGGGGTCCCAGACTGCGAGAGGGCACAGGCCGGGCTGGGGGACCCCCCTCCGCCCGCCCCCCGAGTGCACAAATTTTTGTGCACCGGGCCTCTAGTGTTAAAATATCAGAAAACAAAGTAGCATGTACATTAGGATTATAAGTAAGTAAAAAGAAAAAGAGCTCTATTAGGGTAGCAAAATAGGGGCTGTTGTTCCTTTACAAAGAAGTTTGAAAAATGTGAAAGCCAGACTTGCAGAGTATTTCTAGGTTGTCAATATCAGAGGTCCCTGCTGCCCCAGCCTAGCACTGAAACAGAATCCCAAACAAAAGTGTGGCCAGTTCATTCCATCTGCACACTCACTGGGTTCTGGCGGCGGTGGCAGAGGTGGAGGGGGCTCCTCGGTGGCGGCTGCAGCTGCAGCACTAGCAGCAGCGGCTTCATTTGTCATGGACCTGGTAATCCGGCCCTTTCGGCGACCCTGACTATTGGCAGTCTTTCGTCCCCGGGGTATGGCCTGCTCTCTCTCCTCAGTTTCTTCTGCTATTCCTTCTGTTTTGTCCTTTTCCTTAGTATTTTCTCTGGAAACAAAAGTGAATGAAAAGTTTGTGTGATTTAAGGTATACATATGTCAAAGAAGGCAGCTTTGAAAAATCTTTAAATAGAAACTGAATAAAACTAACCAATCCCTTCGTTACTAAAACAAAATTTATAAAATATTGTCATGCCCCAATTTTGAGAAGTTTTGACTGATTCAAATTAAGATATTTCACAAAGGCTTGTTTTGTTTGTTAATGGACTTAAAATGTAAACACATTTCAAATCCCCTAACTTAGATACAAGAACACTCTCTCTGAGGAAGTAATGAAGCACAGAAACACCCTCTGGACCTGCAACCCAGAGGCAGGGGACACCAAGAGGTAGGAGTCCTGGATTCCTGGCCTTTGCTACGACACAAGTTTCCTCCTTTGTGAAATGAAGAAGCTTCAGGACACTCTCCATGACAGATGTTCTTTCTGTAATAACAGTCTACAATATTGTTTTATTAAAGCAGGCTCCATATTCTTCACCACCTCAAGGACAGTTATGTACAAACAGGGCAGCATGGCCTAATAGTTAGGAAAATGGCCTCTAGACCCAAAGCTCTATGTGATGACTAGCCCTGTGATGACCTTGGACAAGCAAACTTACCTCTATGGAGCTCAGTTTTTCTCATCTGTAATATGAGGATAATAATAGTATATTTCATAGGGCTGTGGTGAGAATTACAGAAATTAATTTCTGTAAAATGCTTAGAACAGTGTCTGGAACATAGTTAACTTCGTAGGTGTTTCCTACTATTAAAGTTAAACTTCCTTCAGGCTATAAAGGGCTTATAGTCTCAGGCACTTAGGAAAAACACATTAAGCGGTCATTACTATAGCAATAGTACTACATGTAATACTGGAAAACCATTCTCTGTCTTTCTTATCTCCCAGGGTTGTTATAGTTAAAAGCAAGGTGCTTAGATTTATCAGGGATATCACTTTATAGATTATGTAAATGTCTAATCACTGAGTTGCACACCTGAAATATATTATACATCAACTATAATTGAAAAGTAAAATTTTTTTAAGTAAGGTGCTTAATGTACATTTTTACAAATGAACAAAAAGATGGCACTATTCAAACACTCAACTATTCTTTTCTTTTTTTTTTTTTAAATATATTTTATTGATTTTTTACAGAGAGGAAGGGAGAGAGATAGAGAGTTAGAAACATCGATGAGAGAGAAACATCGACCAGCTGCCTCCTGCACATCTCCTACTGGGGATGTGCCCGCAACCCAGGTACATGCCCTTGACCGGAATCAAACCTGGGACCTTTCAGTCCGCAGGCTGACGCTCTATCCACTGAGCCAAACCGGTTTCGGCACACTCAACTATTCTTGCTTAACCAGTTAACTGCCACAATATTTTGAATCTAATTTAAAAAGGTCCGCTGCTTGCGTATATAGACACTTATGGTGTACAAATGGTTAATGGAAGGTGCGTTTTTTGTTGTTGTTTGTTTTAATTTTACCTACTTCAAATAAAGACCTATTGTGGCTTAGCAAGTAAGTCACTGCCCTGCCCCCAAATGTTTCAAGAATAATTCTTTCCCCTTCAGTTCTAAATTACCCTTGAAATTACCATGTAGCTCTCTCCCCCTTCACTTCTGTATTCCCTTACCAATCTGCTTTACACCATAGCCTCTGATTAAAGAGGTTTTGTCAAAAGTCGCCAATGAATTAAAAACTGCAAAATCAAATAACCTTTATTACTTCTCGTCACATTACTCTTTTTGTTGCAACTGATACAGTGGACAAATCTTTTTATATTCTTCTCAACTTTGCTTTTAGGATTTCACACTTTTCTAATATCCCTATTGCTATTCTGGGACTCTTTCTGGGCCTGCCTTTTCCCGATCATCCGTTAATGTAGGGATTTCCCAAGGCTCTCTCTGGCCTTAAAGTTCTGTGAGATTACCTATTTACATCAATTCTAATGAACTCATACCCCATCTCCTAAATCTCCTAAGATCCAGACTTGTTTTTCCCAATTACTGCACCACCTGAATTTCCCATCAATATGCAAAAACATGCTCATCTCACCACCTTGCTTTTGATCCACCTCACTCTCTAATCATTTTTTGTTAACAATACCACCATGTTCATAATCACTCAGGTATAGATTTGACATCATCTTTAGCTCTTTCCCTTTTTCTTTACTTCCTGTATGTAATCTGATGACAAATTTGGGGTATTTCATCTCATTAATATTTCTCCCATTAATTCACCATTTCTGTTTCTACTACCACTGTACTTATTCAGTATCTTGGTACCCCAATGACAGTCTTTCATAACAGCTTCCCTGACTCTTATATATCTCTAATCCATTCATTCTATATTGCTAATACAACATTATTCTAGCAGAATAATTTTGGTAATAAATCATTCCATCCATTCTAAGCCTTGTCTATTTCCACAGTCTCCTGAATGAAATCTACAGTTTCTTTCATTAAGGCTTTACGTAATATAACACCAATCTGTTTTCTACTTTTCTTTTTCAGGCACAGTATGTTCTTTTTTAATGAAACCATCATCTGTCATTTCTCAGAGAGGCATTATCTATTAACATTGTTCCCTTTATTCTACCCCAACTTAACCAGTACTTCCTACATAAAGGCCTCCAAATTATCCAAACAGTATAGTCAAACCTTGGTTCTGGAATGTCTCCCCTCTCCCATAATTCACTTCTCAATCATGTTGTTCAAGGAAAAAATGTCTGTTCTTGAACAAAACTTCAGTTTTGACCAGACAACCTTCATGCTGATACATCTGCATGATAAAAAGCCTCTCTAGCCCTAACCGGTTTGGCTCAGCGGATAGAGCATTGGCCTGCGGACTCAAGGGTCCCAGGTTCGATTCTGGGCAAGGACATGTACCTTGGTTGCGGGCACATCCCCAGTGTGGAGTGTGCAGGAGGCAGCTAATCGATGTTTCTCTCTCATCCATGTTTCTAACTCTCTTTCCCTCTCCCTTCCTCTCTGCAAAAAATCAATAAAATATATTTTTTTAAAAAAAAAGCCTCTCTAGGCCACAAACAAAGGATAGAATGCACCAGTATGAGTCAATTTACAGCTAAACCTCTCCTTGTTAACATCTCAGGAAATTGTGCTGTGAATATTTTTGTGTTTTTTTTGTTGTTGCTGCTGCTGGCCCAAGGGATGCTTAGCACAATTTTAAAACCTAAAGAGGCCATAGAGAATGCTAATATTGCTAAGGGTGTGAAAGAAACAATGATCACAGGCAATTGAAGAGGTAGAAAAACTGTTGATGATTTGGATAAAGGAAAAGCAGTTAGCCAGTGACAGCATTTCAGAGGCAGTGATATGTGAGAAAGTGAAGTTGGCACTGCTGACTCCCTGAAAGACACCCCTGGAACGAGTGCTGAAAGTGATTGCTGTAAGGCTAGTAGGGGGTGGTTCGATAAATTTGAGAAAAGAAGTGATTATTTATAGATTAAACAGTACATTAGACTTGTACTGTATATAAGAAAGGTTAAAACGGGGAATCTTTTGGGGTTCTGGAACGAATTAATTCAATTTACATTATTTCTAATAGGAAAAATGATTCCGTTTTCAAATAAATCACTTCTTGAACAGTTGTCCGGAACGAATTAAATTCAAGAACGGAGGTTCCAGTGTACTAGTAAACCTCAACCTCTTCTCAATCTCTTAACATAAATTTATTGGGTTTGTTCATTTCTTCCAGGCTTTTCTTTCTTTTTTTAAAAAATAGTACTTGTAGCTGGGCCAGCATAGTTCAGTGGTTCAGTCTTGACCTATGAACCAGGAGGTCATGGTTCCATTCAGGTAATGGCACATGCCCCGGTTGTGGGCTCAATCCCCAGTAGAGGGTGTGCAGGAGGCAGCCAATCAATGATTCTCGTCACTGATGTTTCTATCTCTCTCCCTCTCTGAAATTAATAAAAATATTTAAAAACGAAATAAATAAATTTTAAAAATAGTACTTGTATCTTGCCTAATTTTCTCCTACTAACTAATTCATAAACTACCTGGGAGTAGCAAATATCTTATGTATTTTTTTATCCTCCATAACATCCTAGTCACATCAGTAATAAATGAATGTTTGTTAAACAAATTAGAGATTTTAAGGAAAAAAAAGTAAAATCAAGATACGGTAGTTCCATATGAGCAGAACCAATGATCACATGGGAATATAAATGTTACACGTGAACAACGAAAAAATATACATATTTTTAATTTATTTTTAAAAATATATTTTATTGATTTTTTACAGAGAGGAAGGGAGAGGGATAGAGAGTTAGAAACATCCATGAGAGAGAAACATCTATCAGCTGCCTCCTGCACACCCCCTACTGGGGATGTGCCTGCAACGAAGGTACATGCCCTTGACCGGAATCGAACTTGGGACTCTTCAGTCCACAGGCCGACGCTCTAGCCACTGAGCCAAACTGGTCAGGGCAAAAAATATACATATTTTTTAAATGGGTATCTTCCTAGAATATTAGAATGGCATGAGTATCCAACCTTTAAAAGCCATGTCAAATGATTAAGTCTGCTTTAGTTGACACAAAACTAGATCAACCTTCAATATTTCCAAGAGGATTATAAAAATAACACAGTAAACATTAAAAAGGAACAAACTACTGATACATGCATTATGTATGACCTCAAAAGCATAATGCTAAGTAAAAGAAGTCACACATGGATTCTATACTGCATAATCCAGTTTATATAAAATTGTAGAAAAAGCAAAATAGATTAGCAATTGCCAGATGCCAGAAAAGGGGGGAGAGAAACTCTGCAAAGGAGCATATGGGAACTTTGTGGGGTTATGAAAATGTTCTATCTAATATGCAAATAAATATAACAAAACTGACTCGCAAAAAAAATAAAGAAAACATTCTATCTACATCACGTTTGTGGCAATGGTCACTCCAATGCACACGCTTGTCAAAATGCATAACATTTACACCTAAAATTGGTGAATTTTATTCTATGTAAATAATGCTTTAATAACGCTGACCCCTGGGGCAGACACAACCAACCCAACCGCTAAGCCCTCCACACCACCCTGACACAATATGTACACAAAGGAATCAAGAATCTCTGAGTGGAAGAATCACAGATTGATTTTCTTTATATTTTGCTCTCTTTTCCTAATTTTCTATAATGAGCAAGAATTACTTTTATAACCTCAAAAACAGCAACAACCTCAAACAAACCAGGAACTCTATTTTATATGATAATACAAATGAGGTACATAAAAAGATCATGAGGTATCTTTGAAATCAAAGATTAGATTAAATTTGATATATCTCAGTGATAAGTATATATTATTATAGCCTATTCCTTCTGAAGTAATATGTACCATGTCTGGCAAATAAGCCAAAAGTTATATTTACTGAAATACTCCACTCCTTATTTATATCAAATAACTATTCAATAGTTAAAGCACACATCACATTAATTCTTTTATCTGAAGTTTTATACCCTCAAAAGACACAATTTCATTATGTAAAAATAAGTATAAAATTTAACTAATTATTTAATTCTAATTATTTAACTTACTTAGAGTCCTCCTTTTCATCTTTTTCCTCTTCATCTTTTTTTTCCTCTTCTTTTTTTTCTGTTTTTTCTGCTTTATCTTCTTCTTTTTCTTCTACTTTTTCTTCTTGTGATGGTCGGGCAATTTGCTGCTAGAATAAACCATCATTTATAAAATTCAAAGGTAAAAGAACTAGCTCCTTAAATTCTGATGATGAATTTTAATAAATATCTATGCAAAAAGAATAAATAATTAACTTATTAATCTTTTACAATGTAATTAGGAATCATGTATTTACAAAAAGTCTAATGCTCTTTAATATATTCTATATATATTGTTTAAAAGGTCAGATATACATACACACACACACACACATGCCCATAGTGTTTGAACCCATCAACGAATCAAAAATGTTAAGATTCCACTAGAAATCTGCGGTTGGTGCTCTCTTTTTGTAACTCCTATATCTAATCTGTCACTTAAGCATTTCAACTTTAATTTAAAATTTGATAACCTATCAAACCATCCCCCCAAGTATTTGATGTTTACTATATTCTCAATTTTTTCATCATTATAGATAATACTATATAAAACATCGTTATGCTTTTACTCTTTTGGGGGACATTCATTTAATGGAATTAGTAGACAGCTATGGTCATTTATCAAGACTGAAGTAATTTGGAAAAATACTAAGGATATAATAAAGTAAAAAGAAGCACAAATATTTCTAAGCTGAAATTACAATCATCTATATATATAAAAGGCAAATATGATAAATGTCCCTTTGAATGGTCGCTATGACGCACACTGACTACCAGGGGGCAGACACTCAATGCAGGAGCTGCTGTGAAGCGCCAGGCCAAGGCGGGTGCGAACAGGGGCCCAACTGACTTGCCGATCGCCCCACAGATGGCAACCAGGGGCAGCGGCGGCTGGGGGTGGGGCCGCCACCCAGCTCCCAGGATGTGGTGGAGCCAGGCAGGAGACCCCATGCCAATCGATCAACCCGCAGTCGGGATGGTGGAGCAGGTGAGGGAGTGGTGCCAGGCCACGGCGGGGTGCCAGGCGGGGTGCAAGGCTGTGAGGCTGGGGGCATGAGCTGGGGCTGCAAGCCTGGGGGCATGAGCAGGGGCCCACTCCCCAAAGACCACCTCGAGGGACCCCACCCGTGCATGAATTCATGCACCGGGCCTCTAGTAATCTCATAAAGGATGAATGAGGCAGGATAATAAAAAACTAGAAAAAATAGGTCCAGAGACATGAAGGCGTAGAACAGACTGACAAATCTCGGAGGGGTGGGGGTTGGGGGGTGAGGGATAGGAGTGGGATACAGGAAGAGATAAACCAAAGAACTTACATGCATATATGCATAGCCCATGGACACAGATAATAGTGTGGTGAAGCCCTGGGGTGGGGTAGAGGCTGGGTGGAGAGGGGCAAAGGGGGAGAAAATGAGGAACATATGCACTGTTTTCAACAATAAAACATATATGTATGTATACACACACACACACACACACACACACACACACACACACACACATATATACACTAGAGGTCCGGTGCATGAAATTCATGCACTTGGGGCGGGGTTCCTCAGCCTGTCCTGCGCCCTCTCGCAGTCTGGGAGCCCTCAGGGGATGTCCAATGGACAGCCATCAGTAAGACATCCTTAGTGCTGCAGTGGAGGCAAGAGAGGCTCCTGCCACTGCCGTGGCACTCGCCGGCTATGAGCCTGGCTTCTGGCTGAGCAGCGGTCTCCCTGTGGGAGCACAGAGACCACAAGAGGGCAGCTCTTGCGTTGAGCATCTGCCCCCTGGTGGTCAGAGTATGTCATAGCAACCAGTAGTTACACCGTAGGGCCAAAAACTGCTCTCCAACATTCCTGAGGGGTTTCAGATTGTGAGAGGGCGCAGGCGAGGCCAAGGAACCCCAATGATGCACGATTGGGACTGGGGAGGGATGTGGGAGGTTGGCCAAATGGGGAGGAACCATGGGAGGGCTCCAAGGCATGTCCAGCCCATCTGGCTCAGTCCTGATCAGCCAGACTCCAGTAGCAACCTAACCTACCAATAGGACCATCTGCCCCCCTGGTGGTCAGTGCACATCACAGCGAGTTGAGCAGCCTTAGCATATCATTAGCATATTACGTTTTGATTGGTTGAATGGCCGACTGGACACTTTGAATATTGGGCTTTTATTATATAGGATGTATTTTTTTGAAAAGTAGGATAATTTTTTGGCATGTGGAATGAGGGAACTTAGATAAGAAAATAAAACAAGACCAAACAATTTAAACAATTTACAGCCAGCTAATGAATTGCAAGACGTTATCTTCCCTAACCAAGGACACTTGAGAGAAAATGGTTTACGCCTCTCCTCCCTAACCAGAGAATAAATAGCTTAAATCACCCTAGTCAGGGAGATAGGTAATAGAGACCCAATTAGTGCTGTTGGTACCAGTAAACCTAAGGATGGATGAAGTCTGGGGAATATATATATATACACTAGAGGCCTGATGCATGAAGATTCATGCAAGAATAGACCTTCCTTCCCCTGGCTACCGGCACTGCCTTCGCTCCGGCCCGGAGCCGCCTTTCTGCCTTCGCCCGCTGCCCAGAGGCCCGGAGCGGCTGGGGCGGGCAGAACACTGCCATCTTTGTCGTGTCGATTTGCATATTCCCTCCTTATTGGCTGTGGGCGCTGCAATCTTTGTTGCAAAGTGATGGTCAATTTGCATATCCCATCTTTATTAGATAGGATATATATCCTATCTAATAATAGACAAACATGGTAATTGACCGTACCTTCGCTACGCCTCCCATTGGCTAATCAGCGCAATATGCAAGTTAACCACCAACAAAGATGGCAGCTAATTTATATACTGCAGGCAGGGCGGGACGGCGCCATCCTGCCTGCCCCACCGCCATCCGGGACTGCTATTTGCCACCCGGAGCGGCCGGGCGGAGCAGCAGCAATCTGCCGGCGTGC
>NW_005362033.1:3186295-3189549 GCF_000412655.1 Myotis brandtii
GGCGGGGGGGGGGGGGGGCCCCCCCCCCCCCCCCCCGAGTGTACAAATTTTTGTGCACCGGGCCTCTAGTATATATATAAAAGGCTAAGCGAACATCCAACCGGCCAGTAGATATAACACGCACTGACCACCAGGGGGCAGATGCTCAATGTAGGACCTGCCGAGCTGCCGTGACTTGGCAGTGGTGGTTCTCAGGTGACACACCCCAGAACCAGAGAGGAGGGAGCCCGATTCCGGGATGCGTCACCTGAGAACTGCCCTCTTGCAATCCGGGACCCCTCAGGGGATGTCAGAGAGCCAGTTCTGGCCCGATCACCGCAGGCCAGGCCAAGGGACCCCACCTGCGGAAGGGACCCCGCTCACTCTGCAGACACCCTTTAAGCTGCAGTGCTGCCCCAGGTGCAGCAGGCCAGGGAGAGACCATGGGAGGTTGGCTCCAGGGCGTGTCCGGCCTGTCTTGCCAGTCCCGCCCCGCTGGCCACCTTCTAATTTCCTTTCAATGTGCACGAATCCATGCACCGGGTCACTAGTACATAATAAAACCCCCAAAAAATCAATTAGAGCCTGAAAGACAAAATATAAAAGTAAACCAGTGAAAATGACCAGAGAATGATCCCAAACTCCCCCATACACTCATTTTGATGCATGAGCATATTAAAAAATGCACCTGGGAAGCTGATGAATATGCTGCTGACACCCTCCCAAGAGCTCCCCTAAGATTCCCAGCAGCAAAAAAAGAGAAAAATGCTCAAGACAAAAGATGCCAGTATGTGCCCTCCTTAGAACACTCCCACTCACAGTGTACTTTTGCTTTCTTTTCTTCTAAACTCTAAGGGTCCCCATGAGACTTGCAACTAGGGTAGCAGCGGGCTGTGGCAACTTTCCCAGGCTTATCCCCTGAACCTGTCTCCAAGACCCCCTTTTCGTGACTTTTCAGTGAGCTATAACAGCAGCCCCACCTTGGCTCACTTCTCACTGTAACTTTTACTTCTCAGTGAGTCCACCCAGCCCAGCATGGCTGACATTTTTCCTATAACTTTTTTAGAGAGCCAAGGCAGACCCCCTAGGTTCTGCCGTTTGCTTCTTCTACCCTAAGCCATTCCATTGTTTCACTGTCTCCAGCTTTAATAAACATTGTGAAATCTTTCCTGCACAAAGTCAAGAACCCACACACTATAGGCTTGCCTGAGGCTGATCTGCTCCGGCCCAGTCCCTGTCACAGTGACATGAGTACCCAACCTTAATAAGCTAAGATTCCCTATATCCTAGCAGAACATCTGAACAAGGAAGTGTCTGCATGTGTTAGATACAGCAAAAACCAAACCGAGAGGTAACTATAGCACCTGCTTCAAGCAGGCAGTAGAAAAAATAACAAGATCCCTTCTGAAACTCAGCGCCCAGTTCTGCAGAGGGGGCAGAAATGATCCAAAGAAATTGATGGAGTTGTTGGATAGTCTATAGAAGTGTGTGACACCTCCAAAGCAGAATCTCTTATACCACATCCAGGGGCGCACACACTGACTAGGAATCAGTGAGTGGAAAGAGAGTGCTAGGGAGGCCAGAGAGTGATATGCATCCAGACCCATTGTAATGACTGCCACTGACATGAAAGAGTGTAGGGAATAAGCTCTGGTTTTGTTATACAGTGGAAACTCCGTTTTCAAGCTTAATTCGTTCCAGACAGCTGTTCAGGAAGTGATTTGTTCAAGTAATCTGTTCAAAAACCAAATCATTTTTCCTATTAGAAATAATGTAAATTGAATTAATTCGTTCCAGAACCCCAAAAGATTCCCCGTTTTAACCTTTCTTATATACAGTACAAGTCTAATGTACTGTTTAATCTATAAATAATCACTTCTTTTCTCAAATTTATCGAACCACCCCCTACTAGCCTTACAGCAATCACTTTCAGCACTCGTTCCAGGGGTGTCTTTCAGGGAGTCAGCAGTGCCAACTTCACTTTCTCACATATCACTGCCTCTGAAATGCTGTCACTGGCTAATAATTTTTCTTTTATCCAAATCAACAACAGTTTTTCTACCTCTTCAATTGCCTGTGATCATTGTTTCTTTCACACCCTTAGCAATATTAGCATTCTTGATGGCCTCTAGGTTTTAAAATTGTGCTAAGCATCCCTTGGGCCAGCAGCAGCAACAACAATAAAACACAAAAATATTCACAGCACAATTTCCTGAGATGGTAACAAGGAGAGATTTAGCTGTAAACTGACTCATACTGGTGCATTCTCTCCTTTATTTGTGGACCAGAAATGCTTTTTATCATGCAGATGTATCAGCATGAAGGTTGTCAGGTCAAAACTGAAGTTTTGTTCAAGAACAGGCATTTTTTCCTTGAACAACTTGGTCAAGAACCAAATTGTTCCAAATGGGAGACATTCCAGAACAGAGATTTGACTGTAGAATGAGATGCTTCCTCTCTCTGTTGGCCTGCAGGCTAATAGTTCCTGCAATACATATGCTAATTAACTAGAGGAATTCAGCTTGAAGCTTGAGCAGGTCAGCAAAGAGGTGGGGAAATATACACAAAGTAGTAACTGTTCCTCAAAGATTCACAGAAGTCTCAATAATAGGGCTCAGATCTGTGGGGATCAATGGGCCAATCATATTGGCCTTTCTTTTTTTTATTGTTAATCCTCACCCGAGGATATTTTTCCATTGATTTTTAGAAAGTGGAAGAAAGAGGGAGAGGGAGAGGGAGAGAGAGAAACATCAAAGTAAGAGAGACATATCCATTGGTTGCCTCCTGCAAGTGCCCTGACAAGGGGGTGTGGGGGGAGGGGTTTGAGATGGGAGAATTGAGCCTGGAATCAATCAAGGTACAGATACCTGCTCCGGACCTGAATTCAACTCAGGAACTGTCAGTCCATGGCCCAATGCTCCAACCACTGAGCGAAACCAGCTAGCTCTAGGCCTTTCTATAGATGCATCAAGTAATACAAACCTTGGACCTGTAACAGCTTTCCTGTTTCCTGCCTCCCTGATCTATCACCAATGGATTTCATGTAACCCACTATGTCTTTCCTTTTGATTATAATGCATAAAATAAGGTGCAAAGCTGCCATTCTCTGGGCATTTTCTCAATCTGATGAGACTTTGCTTTCCACCAGTTGCTGACAGTTTGGCTCATCTACACTAATAAAAGAGAAACATGGTAATTAGCGTATGACTGCTACCCTTCCCATTGGCTAATCAGCATATCCTTATGCAAATTAACTGTCAGCCAAGATGGCGGCC
>NW_005362033.1:3189919-3190494 GCF_000412655.1 Myotis brandtii
GGGGCGGGGCCACAACCTCCCTATCTGCCCTGCTCTGTGCGTGACAGGGGAAGGCGCCCCAACCCCCTGATCAGCCCTGCTCTGTGTGTGACAGGGGGGAGCTCCTCAACCCCCTGATCAGCCCTACTCTGTGAGTGACAGGGGGGAGCTACTCAACCCCCTGATCGGCCCCTCTCTGTGCGTGACGGGGGGAGCTCCTCAACCCCCTGATCGGCCCTACTCTGTGCGTGACAGGGGGAGCTCCTCAACCCCCTGATCGGCCCCGCTTTGTGCATGACGGGGGGAGCTCCTCAAGCCCCTGATTGGCCCTGCTCTGTGTGTGACAGGGGGGAGCTCCCCTCCCCCCTGATGGGCCCTGCTCTGTGTGTGACATGGTACGGAGCCCCAACCCCCCTGATGGGCCCTGCTCTGTGAGTGACAGGGGGTGGCGCCGCAACTTCCCTATCGACCCTGCCTTGAGTGTGACAGAGGGCGGTGCCCCAACCCCCCAATCGGCTCTACCCTGAGCTTGACTAGGGGTGGCATCGCAACCTCCCGATCTGCCCTGCTCTGTGCATGACAGGGGGCAGCGCCCC
>NW_005362033.1:3190755-3196596 GCF_000412655.1 Myotis brandtii
CGAGTGCACAAATTTTTGTGCACCGGGCCTCTAGTCTACACTAATAAAAGAGAAACATGCGAATTGGTGTCACTCGGCTATACCCACCAGCCAATCAGAGCGATTATGCAAATTAACCCAACAAAGATGGCAGTTAATTTGCATACGCAGGCGAGGAGCCAAGACTGAAGACAGCTAGAAGGAAGCCAAGCACTGCAGAAGGGAGCAAAGTGGTGGAGAAGGGAGGGATCCGAGGCTGCGGAGACGCGAGCGGAGCCGAGGCAGCAGACACAGGAGCGGAGCCAGGCAGTGGAGAAGGGAGCGCAGGAAGCCCTATTCTTGTAGGAATAGGCCCCAGGAAGCCCTATTCTTGCAAGAATCTTCCTGCAATGGGCCTCTAGTATAACTCACAAAAATTCTCTACAAGTTTTAATGTTTCTTATGTTGACAGTGCTCTACAGCAAAATCTAAAAATAGTTTACGCTGAGACTTATTACTGTTACATCTAATTGAATATCTAACACTAACAAATCCTATATATCCTATATAATAAAAGGCTAATATGCAAATTGTCCCCTCAACCGGGAGTTCGTCCAGGAGTTCAACCGAGAATTTGACCAGGGGGCCGGGCCAGCTGGTCAAAGGCCCATGGCCCCTCCTCCCAGCCGGCCCCAACCCTGATTGGCTCCCCCACCCCAATCAGGGGTAGGGCCAACTGGCCAACTGCCTGCGGCCCCTCACCCCAGCTGCCCTCCCCTTGGCTGGCCTGATTGGCCCCAATCAGGGTGAGCCGGCCAGACCCCACCCATGCACAATTCATGTACCCGGCCTCTAGTGTGTGTGTGTGTGTGTGTATATTAATTTATTTTTTTAAAAATATATTTTCTTGATTTTTCACAGAGAGGAAGGGAGAGGGATAGAGAGTCAGAAACATCAATGAGAGACATCGATCAGCTGCCTCCTGCACACACCCCCTACTGGGGATGTGCCCACCACCAAGGTACGTGCTCGTGACCAGAATCGAACCTGGGACCCTTCAGTCTGCAGGCCGATGCTCTATCCACTGAGGCAAACCAGTTAGGGCCAGTATATTTATATTTGTTAAAATGCTCAAGTCTTTAGAAAATTGATAAAGAAATTCCCACTTCTCAGACAATGAAGCTGCCAAAAAAAGAAACAACTACATTTAAGATCAAGCAGCTATAGTTAACTAAAAGTATACAAGAAGCAGAAAGCAGAAAGTACTACCTCAGCCACTGAATTTTTCCTTCAAAATACTTCAGGAAATAAATATAAAATATCTTATGTCCATCTTATCAAAACATATTAACAACTAATGCCTTTAAACCAAATGAATTTGATATTATTTTCCTGAAGACTGAAAGCTGTCAATCACCAAAAAACACCATCATGAAGGCAATGAAGGTAATAGCAATTACCCCAGATTAACACAGATATAAAAATCCTCAAAAAATATAAGCGAACAGAATTCAGCAATACGTTAAACACCATGATCAATGCCACTGGGGAAAAGGTTGATTCAACATCTGCAAATCAATTAATGTGATGTACCACAAAAACAAA
Organism: Myotis brandtii; assembly: GCF_000412655.1. Taxonomy (NCBI): domain Eukaryota; kingdom Metazoa; phylum Chordata; class Mammalia; order Chiroptera; family Vespertilionidae; genus Myotis; species Myotis brandtii. The sequence goes on from NW_005362033.1 coordinate 3,192,319, forward strand.
ATGAAGGCTAAAAATCACATGATCATATCAGATATGGAAAAGCATTTGACAAAATCCAGCACACATTTATGATAAAAAAAAACTCGCAGCAAAGTGGAAATAGAGGAAACATATCTCAACATAATAAAGGCCATATATGACAAACCCCATAGGTAACATACTCAACAGGGAAAAGCTAAAAGTGTTTTCCTTAAAATCAGGAATAAGACAAGAATGTCCATTTTCACTACTTTTGTTCAACATAGTATTGAAAGTCCTAGCCACAGCAATCAGACAAAAAGAAAAAAAAGACGTCCAAATTACAAAGGAAGAAATAAAAACTGTCATTATTTGTAGATGACATGACACAGTACATAGGGAACCCCAAATATACCACCAAAAACACTACTAGAACTGAAAAATGAATTCACTACCTTAGCAGGATACAAAATTAATATTCAGAAATCAGCTGCATTTTTATAAATCAACTAGAGGCCCAGTGCATGAAATCCGTGCACGGGGAGGAGGTCCCCTCAGCCCAGCCTGCACCCTCTCCAATCCGGGACCCCTTGGGGGATGTCCAACTGCTGGTTAAGGCACGATTCAGGGGATCGGGACTAAACTGGCAATCGGACATCCCTCCCCCAATCCGGGACCACTGGCTCCCAACTGCTCACCTGCCTGCCTACCTGATCGCCCCCTACTGCCCCCGTCTGCCAGCCTGGTCACCCCTAACTGCCCCACCCCCCGCCAGCCTGGTTGCCCCTTACTGCCCACCCCTGCCGGCCTGGACACCCGCAACTGCCCCTCCTGCTGGCCTGGTCGCCCCACACAGCTTGCTGTTTAGTTGTTTTGTCGTCCCTCACTAACCCCGTGCCAGCCTGGTCGTCCCACGCAGTCTGCTGTTTGGTCGTCCATCCAGTTGTTTCATTCGTGATAGCCCCTGACTTTTTATATATTAGGATTACAAACTATCAGAGTGAGAAATTAAGACCCAAATAGCCCTAGCTGGTTTGGCTCAGTGGATAGAGCGATGGCCTGCAGACTGAAGGGTCCCAGGTTTGAATCCGATCAAGGGCACATGCCTGGGTTGCGGGCTCGATCCCCAGTTGGGGGTGTGCAGGAGGCAGCCGATTAATGATTCTTTCTCATCAATGATGTTTCTCTCTCTCTCTCTCTCTCTCTCTCTCTCTCTCTCTCTCTCCATTCCTCTCTATAATCAATGAAAATATTTTTTTAAAAAGACACAAATAAATGGAAACATATATCATGCTCATGAATAGGAAGAATTAACATCATTAAGATGTCCACATTACCCAAAGCAACCAACATACCAATGACATTTTTCCCAGAACTAGAACAAATAACCCTAAAATTTATGTGGAACCACAAAAGTCCCCCAAATACACCAAGTGAACTTGAAAAAGAATGAAGCTGGAGCTATCATGCTACCTCATAACTATACTACAAAGCTATAGCAATCAAAACAGCATGATACTAGAATAAAAACAGACAAACAGATCAATACAACATAACAGACAACCCAGAAATCAATTCACATCTGTATGATCAATTAATCTATGACAAAAAAGGCAAAAATATACAATGGGGTAAAGCCAGTCTCTTCAATAAATGGTATTGAAAAAAAAAAACTGGACATACAAAAGCAGAAGAATGAAACACTTATCACTTTTTTACACCACATATAAAAATAAACTCAACATGGATTAAAGACTTAAATGTAAGATCCGAAATCATAAACTCCTAGAAAAAAAGCATAGACAGTAAATTCTTTTACATTGTTCTTAATAATGCCTTTTTGAATATGAGTCTCCTTGGGTAGGGGAAACAAAAGCAAAAATAAACAAATGGGACTACATCAAACTAAAAAGTTTTTGGACAGCCAAGGAAACCATCACAAAATGAAAAGAGAACCATCAATGGAAGAAGACATTTGCCAATGATACATCTAATGAGGGGTTAATATCCAAAATTTATAAAGAACTCACATAATTCAACCCCCTAAAAAACAAACAATCTGATTACAAAATGGACAGAGGACCCAATTAGACACTTCTCTAAAGAGGACATATAGATTGCCAATACACATATGAAAAGATGCTCAACATTACTAATCATAAGAAAAATGCAAATGAAAACTAGAGAGATACAATCTCACACCTGTCAAAATGGCTATCATCATAAATCAACAAACAACAATGTAGGCCAGGATGTGGAGAAAATGGAACCCTCCTGCACTGTAGGTGAGATTATAAACTGGTACAGCCACTATGAAAAACAGTATAGTTTCCTTAAAAAATTAAAAATATCCTATATTATAAAAAGTCTGTGGTCATCATGCCGTCACACCATAAGGAACAATCACCAGGAGGCTGCATGCATGGCAAGCGCTCGAGGGTGGGGGGGGCTGCGTGCATGGCGAGGCCCACGTGGGTGGGCAGGGATTTGAGGCTGCATCCCCACGGGTGCAGGTGGGGACTTGACCAGCGCCGGCGGGGACTTGACCAGCGCCGGCGGGGACTTTGGCCAGGAGGTGCATTAAAAGAGTCCCACACGGCGCTGGCCCGTGAGGCAGGACTCCAGGACTCATGGAAATCCCGCATGGCACTGGCGGGTGCTTGATGCTGCATCCCCGCGGGTGCTGGAGGGGGCTTGAGGCTGCATCCCCACGGGCTCCCCAGGGGCTTGGCGACGCGTTCCCACGGGTGCCGGCAGGTCTGGGTCTCGCATGATTTCGAGGCACCTGCAGGTGGGCGGGTCTGCGTGCCCAGCGAGGTGTGTGTGGTTGGGTAAGGGACTTGACTCTGGGTCTCTCAGCACCAGCGGGACTTGACGCTGCATCCCTACGGGCGCCGGCCCAGACTCTGACTGGAGGGAGGAGAGAGCCGGATACCCACAGCCAGGACTTAACTCTGGGTCTCACCGCGCCCGCGGGACTTGACACTGGGTCCCCGTGGGTGCCAGTGGGGACTTGACGGTACGTCCCCGTGGTAGATAAATTTATATATTATTTTCATATACATTTTACTAATTTTCTTTCATATCTGACACTTTTATTATAAAGGTCAAATAGCAATATTAAAATATTTCCTCTAGTTAATTCCCTTTTAATGGGCATGAATTTTGTGCACCAGGCCACTAGTAACTACCATATGATCTAACAATCCTACTTCTGGGTATTGATCCAAAGATATCCAAAACACTAATTTAAAAAGATATATGTACCCTTGTGTTCACTGCAGCATTATTTATAGCTGCCCCCTAGTGGTCAGTGCGCTCCACAGGGGTAGCGCCGCTCAGCCAGAAGCCAGGCTCACGGCTGGAGAGTGCAGCGGCGGTGCCAGGGCTAAGGATGTCTGATTGCTGGCTTAGGCCCGCTCCCCAGCAGTCGGATATCCCCCAAGGGCTCCCGGACTGCAAGAGGGCGCAGACCAGGCTGAGGGACCCCCCGACCCGAGTTCATGATTTTTGTGCACCGGGCCTCTAGTAAATAATAAGCAAGTTACTTTATGGCAATAATAGGTTAAAAATTTAAGCTCACAAACTTGTTATCTTTCCGTCAATAGTTTACTATGGGTAAGAGGAGTGGGGGAAGGGAGAGGCAGACAAAAACTGAAAGAATGGAACGTGCTTCAGTGGAGTTCTACAGAGTCTTGAAATAAATGTGCCCTAATCACTCTGGGATTACCTAGTGATTCAAACTTGATTGGGTAATAAACCAGTAAAGAGACTTCTCAAATTAGTTGGATCTCTATGATATATCGACCAGAGTAAGATAAAGAAGGTAAAATCAAGACACATGAATTTAAAAATTCTTAACTTATAACTAGATATTTTTAAAAGTGTTTTCTATATAGTACATTCTATTCTTTCCAAACCAAATTTTTTCCCCAAACTCTAAGGTTATATAGCTAACTGTGTACATTAGATCTGCACTTGGATGTCCAGCAGGTATTTGAATTTTATCATGTCCTGAAATCTGCTCCTCCTACAAAACCTGTTCCTCCTTTAGCCATGCCTTTCACAGTAAATGGCACCTCCATAAATCAAAACTTGGATTATCTTTGATAACTGTTTTTCTCACATTCCCCCACAATCAAACCATCAGCAAAACCCTTTGGCCTTACCTTTAAATATATACTAGAAACTGATCAGTTCTCTTCACCACCCAACTATAGCCAAGTCCAAGCCACTGGGATTATGAAAATAATCTCTCTTTTTTATTAAATCTTTATTGTTCAGATTACATTTGTTCCTCTTTTTTCTCCCCCCCCCCAT
>NW_005362033.1:3198152-3199217 GCF_000412655.1 Myotis brandtii
TGCTGTTGTCTTTCCTTCTAGTTGAAGAGTCTCTCCTCAGCCAGCATTCCTGTGGTTCTGGGGGATGTCCGTTCCGTCTTTTAGTTGTATTTTTGAAGTGGTTGTTTGCGGCAGCAATCTCCGGTGTTTACCTATGCCGCCATCTTGGTCTCTCCCTCTGAAAATAATCTCTTAACTGTTCTCCCCACTCTTCCCTTGCCTCACAAATCTAACCTCAATAGAACATTCAGAACAGTCTGTCACAACTAAAATCTGATATTATACTTCTGCTTAAAAGTCCAATGGATTCTTCTCTTATTTGGTATCAGTTCTAATGTCATTCAGTTATCTTTATAGTTTTGTTTTGTTAATCCTCACCCGAGGATATTTTACCCACTGATTTTTTTTTAGAGAGAGTAGAAGGAAAGGGGAGAGACAAAGAAACACACTGACACAACGATTGACTGCCTCTCACCTGGGTTCCGACCAGGCTGGGGATCAAGCCTACAAACTGGTGTATGCCTTACCCTTGACCGGAATCAAACCCATGATCCTTCAGTCCATGAGCTAAACCACTAATCACTGAACCAAATTGCTAGGGCTCATTCCGTACTATATTAAACTAATACCACCTAATTTCTGAAAGTTGTCCATCACGGTCTGGCAGCAGGCAGAACTCGGAACTTGAGGGCGGCTTTCCCTCAGAGGTGCTGGCAGCAATTACCGGGACACTGAGATGCGCGGCCCCTTAGGGCAGGGCTGAGAATCAGCCATAGCTGCTTGCTCCACCCTGTTGATTCTGAGCCCCCGCCCCATCCAGGCTGCTGCAAAGCCTTTTGCATATGAATGCCCGGGTCCTTTACAACCTGACAACTACCTAACAAATTGCAGCTGGGCCAGACAGACCCAGAACTTCCAAGAGAAGGCCCAAGGCCCCACAGCAGCTTGCATTGCTTCACAGCTGGGCCTCATCTGGGCACCTCCAAATCCCAAACAAAGAAGAGGAATCTGCAGATCTCTCCATAGCTCCTGCTGGGTAGCCTAAAGAAGAGGCTAAATTAGCACCTCCTTAGAGATCCAAGAGCC
>NW_005362033.1:3200685-3207072 GCF_000412655.1 Myotis brandtii
AGGGCCGGGGGGGGGGAGGGTAGGAGGTAATGTGGGTATAAGGACACATATGTAATATCTTAATCAATAAAAAAATATAAAAAAAAAAGAAAGTTGTCCATCTATTTTCACACAAACGAAATGAAATAGTAGTACACAAACAATTAAGAAACAGAGATAAGATTCTTTTGGTCTGAGATGGTGGTATAAGTCCATTATTAACCCCCTCCTTTCACAAATTTCCAGTGAAACAACCAAAAAACTATAAAACTAGAAGGAAAATCTTCAAGGTAACCTAAAAGTTATTGTGAGCAGGACTAGAATTGTTGGAAGGCTGACCAAACTCAAACTGAACCTACTTGGGGGCAAGCTTCCTAAGGGTCAGATCAAGATGAGGATACATATGGAAAATCTCAGTTCTGCAAATGCACTTGGGGATATGCTAAGGGTGCTATCACATAGAACAAGAATGTGCAGAGGAAAACACTAATATGGCTAAAACCTAACAAGGCAAGTGTGCCACAGAAGAGTGAAGTGGTGCCCCAAATAACTTTAGAAGACAAATGTTTCAGAGTTAACAGAGACACTCCCTGTCACTAGAGCTTTCCCCTTTATCACAAGCAAGACACTGTTAATCCAGCATTGATAAGGTATAATAAACATCAAATTATCCCTTTACATTTCCTGGGATTAAAAAAATTTAAACAGTAACATACAAAATTTCTAAATATAAAATTAAAGTTACAAAGACTAGTTAGTAATTAGAAATACTAGTAAAGCTATTTTAAAAAATTTGTAGCTGAAACTTGTTGAAAACGTAGATAGGCTCAAGCAACTCTTGCAAAAGGACCTTGGTTCCGCTTTGCAGGTGGGAAGCAGGGGGAAAGCCCTGGCTCCTTTAGTGGAACAGTGTTTCCTATCTCACTACCAACATTCAATTTGCTGCTATTCAGTTCATAAATCTTTACAGGGCTCTACAAGCATCTATCTCTTTGTCTCTATACTATCAGTCCCACTGATGTACAAGCATACTCTTTTCCTCCCTTCTTATCCCCATCAGGCCTGCCACCCATTTCTGTTTTATTTTATGAGCAAATCTTACAAACAAGGCTACACTAATCCTATTGCCACTTCCACACCTTCTATATCCCCTTCAGTTCACTATAATCTTATTTCTGACTCCCTCACCAATCCACTGAAACTGCCTATCAAGGTCACCTCAGCTGACAACCTCTAGCAGCATTTCACACAGTTGACTCAGGAAACACTCCCTATACTTTTTTTGACCAAGAAATAAGTTTCGAAGAACATGTAATTACATCTTATGAGGTAGTGTTCTGTAAGAAATATTGACCCAGAAAACACAAAAGTTATGACTATAAATAATGAAAAAACTGTGTCAACCTGTATCTGGTGACCAAAGAGACAAAGGAAGACAGGGTAGCTGTGTACAGAAACCATTAAGAAATTTAGGAATGCTAATAAACAGTCAGCAGCTGTCCAAGTTCATGCATACAATTCGATGTTTCGACTTGTTTCCGGGTGTGGAGGGTAACAGGTGATTGCATTATCCCAACAGTCTCACTGGTAAAGCATACATGAGCTGTGACAGCTGCTGAGTATTTTGGAAGAAGTAACTGAGTTGCAACTGTGAAAACATATACTACATTGTATTAAAAACTATCTTTTTAGGTGAAGTACTTTTTTTGAGGTATTTAATTTATTTATTTTAAGATTTTTTTTTTTAATTTATTTTCAAGACAGAGGAAGAAGGAGAGGGAGAAAAACATCAGCCAGCTGCCTCCTGCACGCCCTCTACCAGGGGACCCGGGCACATGGGAATCGAACCGGCAATGTTTCGGTGCACAGGACAAAACCCAACCAACTGAGGCACACCAGCCAGGGCTCAAGTGCTTTAAAGATTTAAACTATCTAAACTATCTAAACTCCCAAAATGAAATAAAATCCGCCACTCTGGTTACCATGCTGTATTTCTCTCTCTTACCTACCTGTCCCTTCCTCAAACAAAGGACTGGTAAAGATGATATAGTAAATAAGGTGTTAAGGGTCTCAAATTTAATTACATTATTATTGTTAACACTGACATGCACGATTTAGATGACATGGAAGTATAAAACTTTTCTCATTAATTAATAAGTTTCTCATACTAGAAACTTAAAATACATTCAAAATAAAAAATATAACACTTAAAAATATATAGCTTAACTTCAAAACATGTTCATAATATCCTAATTAATAGAAATGCCAATCCCTAAAGTACACGTTATTAAGTACAAAGCTCCTATTATAACAATTTCATCTTCCTGTTTACACCAACCCTGAAACATCTTCCATACAGTATTGAAACACACCTGGTTTCGTCCTCTGCGTTTTCCATAATTTCTTCTAACTAGGGCTTTATAATTCTCATTTTTCTTGGTTAAGTAGTAATATAAAACACAATCAGGAACACTCTATAAGTAAAAAAGAAATATTTTTGAGAATCCAATGAAATAAAATTTTTAAAAAATTAACACTTTCTAGGAAAATCTCTGGTTTTCTCAAGGTATAAATTGAGATGAAACACACATAACGTAGCTAGACTCTAAAAATGTACATTTTATGTCTACTACTTTAATGGGCAATACAAATTACATAAAAAATACTAGGAATTATCAGAAACATTCAACAACTTTCTTATTAATCAGTAACTAAATTCCTATTCTTAATGCATATATATAAACATTCAAATTGTCTCTTTAAATATTTCCCCCAAAAACACTACATTCAACCCACTGTGAAAAAATTCAGGAAAAATCAGGACCATAATATTATAATTAGAAATTTAATGAGGTTAAAAAAGCATTGTAATCTATGTGGTTTTAGAAAAATACAATATCAGGTTATTTTCATTAACCATGGATATTATTAGTCTGTGTTCTGTGCTAAGGATTTGTGAGCATATAATTGTAAATATCACTATATTAATCACATGAAAATCTTTTCTGTAGCAAGCCCTTTGCAAAAATCAGATGCCATTAACTATTTTTGGGTATTAGAGCATAAAATTTCCAAGTAGCAACCATCAAAAAACTATAAACATTCTCAATGCCAACCATTTCTCACCTTTCTTTCCAAGTAGGATGCAATTAGTCCGAAGTTTTTTGGATGCTGGATAAACCTGCATAAAAAAAAACACACACAACAACACAAACACACAGACAAACATTTTAACAACTCAAAAGCGGAGGGGTGTGTGTGTGTGTGTGTGTGTGTGTGTGTGTGTGTGTGCAAACCTCAAGAATAGAAATATGTACCAACTAAATCCCAGTGGTTCCTAGCTTAATATCACTGGAATCTTTTAAAGGGCACAGATTCCTGTGCACCATCCACCAGGAAATGACTGGACTGGTCTATGATAGAGCACAAAAATCTGTACTTTTAAAAAGCACCCTCAGATGATTCAGATACCACCCATGTTTGGATACCTCTCTTAACCTGACTTCATAACCCCAGTTCTTATCTGTTACCTATATTTCCACTTATAAACTTATGGGAAGATCACCTCAAATCTATATTCTCTACTTTGCAGTATCAATTCAAATGCCAAAACGAGGGGCTAAGTGTTTTTTACTAACTATGTAAGCTTCAAGTGGATAATAATTTAAAATTTAAATTACTTGTCCTTAAAGATCTCCTTCTCATGGTCAGTCCAAACATTCATAAACTGCCTATCTTTATAAATCTTCATGGGGTCCTCCATAAGCCCATTCATGTTAATGAACTTGACCCGTCTTTGTTCTGCATCAAACATCATAGGTGGAATCACAGAGAGCTGCCGCATTTGTTTCTCATTATTCTGGAAAAAAAAAATGCAGTTTACATAAACTAAAATCTAAAGAGGGTCACAGACTGTCTTAATATATACTAAAAAAACAAAAACCCACATACATATGTAGTTCAATGACAATAGTAGTATACACCATAACATCTAGAATGTAGTAATTACTCAAATATCTAATAAGTATCCATTCAATGAATAGGAGTCAGAGTACACATATCCTATATAATAAAAGCCTAATATGCTAAGTGTCTGACCATTTGACCAGTTGCTATGATGTGCACTGACTACCAAGGGGCAGACATTCGACCAGTAGGCTAGCTTGCTGCTGGGGCCCAGCCAAATGGGACTGGATGAGAAGGCTGGACATGCCCTGGAGCCCTCTCACTGTCCCTCCCTGGCCCCGATTGTGTACCAGTGGGGTCCCTCGACCTGGCCTGCCCCCTCTCGCAATCCAGGACCCCTTAGGGGATGTCAGAGAGCCTGATTCCACAGGCCAAGGCAAGGGACCCCACCGGTGCACAAATCTGTGCACCGGGCCTCTAGTATTTGTTATAATCTACTACTACAAATTGAGAAGAGGGTTTATTTTTATTTTTTTTTAAGTTATTTATTGGGGTGACATTGGTTAATAGGATTATACATGTTTCAAGGTAAATTTCTATGACACATCATCTGTATATTGCATTGTGTGCCCACCACCCAAGGTCAAATCATCTTTCATCACTATATATTTGGCCTCCCTTACCCTTTACTACCTCCCTACTCCCTTCCTTATGGTAACCACCATACTGTTGTATGTGTGTATAAATTTCAGTTTTATATCCCACATAAGTGAAATCATACAGTTCTTAGCTTTTCTAACTGACTTATTTCGCTTAGCATAATATTCTCAAGATACATCCATGTTGTCACAAATGGCAATATTTCATCTTTTCTTATGGCTGACTACCAACACTTATTACCTGTCTTGTTGATAATAACCATTCTAACAGGTGTGAGGTTGTACTGTCATTTTGATTTATATTTCCCTAATAGCTAGATAAGCTGAACATCTTTTCATATATCTGTTGGCCTTTTGTATGTCTTCTTGGGAGAGGTATCTGTTCAGGTCCTCTGCCTATTTTTTAATTGGATTATTTTTTGTTTGGTGTTGAATTGTATAAGTTCTTTGTAGATTTTGAATTTTAACCCCTTATCTCCTATTCAGCTGGTTGCCTTTTTGTTTGTTGGCAGGTTCTTTGCTGTGCAAAAGCTTTTTAGTTTGATATAGTCCCATTAATTTATTTTTCCCTTTACTTCCCTTGCCTTTGGGGTTAAATTCATAAAATATTCTCTATGACCAAGATCCATAAGTTTAGTACCTATGTTTTCTTCTATGTCATCTATTGCTTTAGATCTTATATTTAGATTTTTGACCCATTTTGAATTAATTTTTTAGATGGGGAAAAACTGTAATCTAGTTTTATACTTCTGCATGTGGCTTTCCAATTTTCCCAGCACCATTTATTGAAGAGACTTTCTTTTCTCCATTGTGTGTTTTAGCTCCTTTGTCAAAAATTATCTGCCTATATACATGTGGTTTTATTTCTGGGCTCTCAATTCTGTTCCACTGGTCTGCGTGTCTGTTTCTCTGTGAACACCATGCTATTTTGATTATCGTAGCTCTATAGTAAAATTTGAAGTCAGGTAGTGTGATACCTCCAGCTTTGTCTCATTTTTCTCAGAATTGTTTTGGCTATTCAGGATCTTTTGGGATTCCATACAAATCTGATAAATTTATTTTGTTTAATTTATTTTTAAAATGACTTTAGAATTTTGATGGGGATTGTATTAAATCTTCTTTTTAATTAAATCTTTATTGTTCAGATTATTACAGTTGTTCTTTTTTCCCCCCATAGCTCCCCTCCATCCAGTTCCCACCCTACCTTCTGCCCTTACCCCTACCACTGACTGTCCTCATCCAAAGGTGTATGATTTTTGTCCAGTCTCTTCCCACACCCCCCACACCACTTCCCCCTGAGAATTGTCAGTCCACTCCCTTTCTATGTCCCTGATTCTATTATATTTACCAGTTTATTCTGTTCATCAAATTATTTATCTTCTTAAAGGATACCTTTCAGCATTTCATATAATACTGGTTTGGTGGTGATGAACTCCTTTAGCTTTTCCTTATCTGTGAAGCTCTTTATCTGACCTTCAATTCTGAATGATAGCTTTGCTGGATAAAGTAATCTTGGTTGTAGGTTCTTGCTATTCATCACTTTGAATATTTCTTGCCACTCCCTTCTGGCCTGCAAAGTTTCTGTTGAGAAATCAGCTGACAGTCGTATGGGTATTCCCTTGTAGGTAATTGAGTCTCTTTCTCTTGCTGCTTTTAAGATTCTCTCTTTGTCTTTTGCTCTTGGCATTTTAATTATGATATGTCTTGGTGTGGTCCTCTTTGGATTCCTTTTGTTTTTTTGTTTGGGCGCTTCCTGGACTTGGAAGTCTATTTCTTTCACCAGGTATGGGAAGTTTTCTGTCATTATTTCTTCAAATCTTCAAATAATATATTGCTCTCTCTC
>NW_005362033.1:3207906-3213692 GCF_000412655.1 Myotis brandtii
TTGGATCTCTAAGGAGGTGCTAATTTAGCCTCTGCCTGAGGCTACCCAGCAGGAGCTACAGAGAGATCTGCAGATTCCTCTTCTTTGTTTGGGGTTTGGAGGTGCCCAGATGAGGCCCAGCTGTGAAGCAATGCAAGCTGCTGTGGGGCCTTGGGCCTTCTTTTTGGATGTTCTGGGTCTCTCTGACCCAGCTGCAGTTAGTTAGGTAATTTTAGATTGCAAAGGGCCAGGGCATTCATGTGCAAAAGCCTCTGTGCACAGCTTTGGTGGGGCGGAGTCTCAGGGAATTGACAGGGTGGAGCAAACAGCTATGGCTGATCCTCAGCCCTGCCCTAAGAGGACCCGGGTCTTACTGTTTCACGGTAATCGCTGCAAGCGCCTCTGAGAGAAAGCCGCCCTCAAGTTCTGCCCGATGCCAGACAGTCCAGTTTCTCTCCATATGAGTCTGGGTCCCCAGAGACTTCCCGGAACTGGAGTTCAGAGCAGTCGGGAGCTTGAGTCTCTCTCCCGATTGAAAAAGACAGCGGCGTCCTCAGTTGCCAGTCCTTTCCACGTGCACCTCCGTACTTCTACACTTTACTTCCACACGGCACCTCCTCTGAGTCTCAGTATGCTTTTCTCTTTCCTTCTAGTTGTAGAATTTCCACTCCGCCAGACTTCCTGTGGTTCTGGATGATGTCCGTTTTGTCTTTTAGTTGTTTTTTTTGAAGTGGTTGTGCGAGGCAGCAATTTCCGGTGTTTACCTATGCCGCCATCTTGGTTTTCTCTAAATTAAATCTTTATATTGCTTTAAGTAATATGGCCATCTTAGCTATGTTGAACCTTCCATTTCAATAGTAGTGCATTCCATAACATCTACCATGTAGTAATTATTTATATATCTAATAAATATCCATTCAGTGAATTAAAGAGTCAGAGTATACATATTATTTTTTTTATAAGCCACAATTTGAAAAGAGTTCTTTACTTAAAAGCTGACATTTCAGATAAAATTTTAGGTATAGAAAATATAAAGTTATGTCAAGTTCATTGATATAATAGTGACCTTATGAGACACATTAATTCTATTTAGTCTCATTTTTTAAAGTCTTAACACCATTTTAGACAACAAATCTTGACATCATTTTAGAGAACAATAAACAGAAAATTAAACAAACAGGCACCAAATCTTAGGATCACTGATTTTAAAGTAACTAAATTCATTTAGGAATTAAATGCTTCTTGCTAATCTTACATAATCTTTCCATTAAAATTTTAAGACTATTATTCTTAGCAATTTAATTGAAACTTTTTATGTCTATATAATTTCTTTTCCCAAGGTTTAATTTAAGTTTATAAGCACAAACTTCCATGAAAAAACTTTTAGCAAAGTTATAAGTATTAATCTCAGTAACAAGGCTAGGTCTTCTCCTAATAATTTTCCTCAGAGAAGTAGATATTACCTTACAAGTCCTTAGAAAGTCTATAATTTTATGAGGTACTCTCAATCAGTTTGAACACCAAAGTACTGTTTGCAGCAGACATTAGTTTGAAATCACCTCAACTGATACTAGTTATAGATGCTTATATGGTTTCAGTCAAAAAGCAAGCTAATAAATTTAACACAGGTTTAGTTATTCTAGGAATTATGGCCACAAATCTTGAAATATACAGCAACGTAATAATTATCTTTGATCATTACTTAAGAGGCTACCACATTCAAATAATCAAGACCACCAGAATGTAGAGATGAGGTTTTAAAAAGCCATGTTATAAAATCAAAACTAGCAAAACTCAATAGGTAGATGGCTTTGAAACAACCTTAAGACATAGTTTGAACACAGTTACAAAGACTCAGTGTTCTTGACTGAAATTTATTCTTGTTCAGCAATGATTTAATAATGTCACCTCCTATGTCTCTTTCAGGCTAGAGAGCACTCTTTGGAAACCACAACAAGTGAATACACAAACATCTGCAAAATACATGCTCTTTTGCTGTTTTATGAGATGGCACAACATGCTCAGTCCTCTAACCTAGAAACCAGGGAGTCACTTTCCATTTCTCTTCTTTCTCACCCCCACACTTAATCTATCAATCTTGTCCTGTCCATTCTACCTTCTATTATCTCTCCTTTCAGTCCCCTCCTATTATCTAACACTGTTATTCTGACTCAGGTCCTTATTTTTATAAAAGTCTCCTCCTCTCTTTCCCCACCTCCATGTGGCCAAAGCCATATTTGTAAAACACCAATATGATCATGTGACTGCCTTCTTTAAAACTTCCAATGATTGACCACAGTCTTTGGACTATTCCCTCACTTATGTATAAATAAACCCTTAGTTCCTGGAGTATGAGGCTAAAATTCCTGAATAATGAATTAACTTAAATTAGATCAATTTATTTTCTTACCTCCTGCTCAGAGAGTCCATCAATAATCTCAGAAATCTCATGTTCACTTCTAGCAATAGTGGCTGAAAGACCAGCTCCCCTCTGTCCAACTCTAAGTATGAGAGAGAAATTATATATATATATTTAAAGGCCTTTTATAAGGAAGACATATAAATTAAGTTACTTTTGTATAGATTACTTTTCTGAATGAGACTTTTTTAATCAACTAGATGTCAGAGAAGAAACCTAAATTAATTTGCTTGAGTCATCAATAAATTTAGTAATAATTTAAATGCCGAGATTAAGGTTTAAAGGTTGCATGTCCAAGTTCAAATGACAGAACTATTTATTTATGGGAAACTTCTGGAAAACCAGTTATTGGTGACATTTCCATTTCAAATACCAGCTTTTTGCATGCCTTCCAGAAACTAGAATAGCAGGCTTAGAAAAATACATCAAAGATTTTTTAAAAGAGGGAAGAAAAACACAACCATCATCCCTCACAAAAAAAAACAACCTTAATCATAATTAAAAGAGCTTACATGACTGTTACATGAGACAGTGAAGAGCAGAACACTAATGTTTTTACCTTTGCAAAATACTTGTTCTCCAAAAGTAAAAACAAATCAGAAAATATCTTAGCAATACCAAAGAATTTTATAATTAGCAACCAATTTAATACTGTTTGACTATGTTGGTGTAGGTATGAAGGACAACGAGATATTCAGGTCTATTCTTATTAACTATCATTTCCAAAGAAATGGATATTTTCAAAAATTGAATAATTAATTTAAAAATATTCACTTAAGCCCAGCCAGCATGGCTCAATGGCTGAGCGTCGACCAGGAGGTCATGGTTCGATTCCCAGTCAGAGTACATGCCGGGTTTCGGGCTCAATTCCCAATGGGGAGCAGTAGGAGGCAGCCAATCAATGATTTTCTCTCATCATTGATGTTTCTATCCTTCTCTCCCTTTCCCTTCTTCTCTCTAAAATCAATAAAAACATATTTCTTTAAAAAATTAACTTAAATTTAGATTCAACATCATGAATATAAAAAATTAATATTAAATTCACCAAGACATATTAAAAACAAACGTTCTTTATAATCTTTCTTAATGATTATCAAGTAACAATAAGTATTGTGAAAGATCAAAAGTGTGATTCCAAGAATATAGCACAGCCATTAAACACCAAACTGCTTACCGTTGAAATCTTTCTTGCTGTTCTCTTTGTTTTCGAATTTCTGGAAACTGCTTTTCATAGTACTCCCTTGTTTTGCTTTCTTTAGCTTTCCTCCGAGGATTATTTTCTATTCTGTCCACTTTTTTCTCCCATGCTTCCATGAGTTGATCGTAACGTTGGCAGATTTTTTGTTCCTATTAAATACCCGTAGCAAATTAAAAATTAAACAAAATTCTGTGATTCTGACAAACCTAATACATTAAAGTACATGTCAGTTCTTAAGATAAAGTCAGAAGTACATTTGGCCTATAACTCAATTGTGAATGAGAAGCTGTTCTCAATCTGAAAGAGGAGAGAGAAAGGGAGCTCCATTGCCTATGAAAAATCTGACATATAGAGCATATTTTGGTCAGATTTTGTTTAGTTAACAGGAAGACTATATAAATTGATCAACGAACTGATGAGCTACTACTACCAACTGACCAGCTACTTTGATTGTTTTTTTTCCTGATAACAATATGTCTTCATGTAAAAAATAATGTAAAATTAAAAACAAAAACATATAAATAGTTCGTAATCCCAGTCACCCAAAGGCAACCATATTAACATTTTGTTGTTAGCCTTCCAATGTGTCAGAGAAAACACACTTTAATCATTCCTCTATTGTTGGTGATTTTGGTTACTCGCATATTTTTGTTACTATAAATTATGCTATGTCATAAACATTTTTGACAGTCTGGAAAAGACAGAAATTGGTTGTAATTTATGATTACAAAAAGAAAACTCAGCAAATGACATGAAATCAAGAATACTTTTATAAAAATGAGTAATGTATGATCTTCTTTTATAAATATCAAAAACACAGAAAGAAGAACCCTCCTGCACAGAACTGTGTATGTGTCTGACGACACACAAATTAAAAAAAGTGTGGGGGGACTCATGAAAAACTGTTAACACTGGTCATCTCAAAAAGTGGCATCAGAGAAGATAAAATTATCTTCCTCATACTCCATATCCCACCCCAACATCTTCCTAATCATTCTTTTCCACTCCTATATGTCTATTTTACTCCATCTGTACCGCCACCTCCTCAGTACAGGCTAACATCAATCCTCATCTAGATTAAAGAGCCTCCTAATGTCTCCCATGTACTCTTTTTTACAATAAAATTTGTTATTTTATTACAATTTATATCCACTATTATTCTGTTATTAGTTTCAGGTGTACAGCATAGTGGTTAAACAATCATATACTTTACAAAGTGGTCCCTCCCTCTGGTATTTCAGGTACCCACCTGTAGCCAGATGCAAATTCTTAAAATCCAAACCTAAACATTTCACTCCCTCAGTTCAAACACTAAAAAGATACTCTCAAGATCTAATCCAAAGTCTCCTAGGTGACCTCCAGGGCTGTATAGGACTTGGCCCTGGCTTTCCCCACCAGCCTCATTTCTCACCACACTCCCAGCTCTGTCTAAGCCCCAGCCATCTCTAAACTTGGGACACTCCACTCTACCTCCCCGATCTTCATCACACAATCCACTCTACCTCCCAAATCTTCATTTAAGCTGCTCCCTCTGCTTATTCAAGTTATTAGCATACAAGTTTTCCTGTGAAACTTCCGTCTTCATGATTCATCTCTGCACTAACTATCCCTCTTACATGCTCACAGTCATCTGTATATGATCACAGTACTGCAACTGCCTGCTGACTTATCTATCCTCAGTTACACCTTGGCTAAAACCATATGGCTGTCTTGCTCACCACTGTAGAATGATATGTGGAACAGAGTAAGCAGCCAATGAACATTAAACTAATCAGTGAACACAGACACTTTATAACTACTCTATTGAAGTATAAAAAGAAAATCTGAGCTTCTGTGTTTGCAGATAGTAAATTTAGAAATTACCATAACTGCAACAAAATTACTGAATAGAAAAAAATACTTCAGCTAATTTCTTCTTTACTACTAGAGGCCTGGTGCACAAATTCATGCACAGGTAGGGTCCCTCAGCCTGGCCAGCGATCCGGCCGATCGGGGCCGGCCAGCTAGGGGGGAGGGACCATGGGAGGTTGGCCGGCTGTGGGAGGTTGGCTGTAGGAGCTCACTGACCATCAGGGGGCAGCTCTTGCATTGAGCGTCTGCCCCGATGGTCAGTGCATGTTGTAGCAACCGGTCATTCAGTCAACCGGTCGTAATGGTCACTTAGGCATATATATATATATGAATATGAAT
>NW_005362033.1:3213723-3227638 GCF_000412655.1 Myotis brandtii
CTTGGCACACACACACATAAAATTCAAGACCGAAGGGCGCGGTTGGCAATTAGAACATAAGAAGTCACACTCCAAACAAAAGCTGCTGACTCTAGAGTGTTGCAATCATTAACTGTCAGGTCATTAAATATAAGGTACAACATTCACTTCCAATGTGAGTTAATAAAGAACAACACTTATTTACTAAACAACTGAATTTAAATAAATCAATAGTTTATCAAAAATCAGTAGACATGTTACGAAAATAAGAATACTGGCATTATATTTTCTGTAATTTAATTTCCATGAAGACTATACTTACAAAACTTTTGGACTGCAAGTCATATAATAAATATGAAAAATTAACTCTCTAAAATTTGAAAAAGCTAATAACCTTTAGCTGACCCAGCTCCTAATGAGAGAACAGTAATATGTAATTAGCATGACGGTAACTTACCCACATTTGTTTGAGGGTTAAGAGAATAAATGTAGATCATCCTGTTTATCATATTTTTTTAACTACTCACCATTTTCTTTATTTGGCTAGATAAAAATTTTATACATAGATGACCAAAGATATTAATTTAATAATGACATTAAACATGAATTATGGTATCAAAAGGTTGTTAGAAGTTAATTTATAGTTAAGTCACATCTATTTTTAATTTCTAAATCAGCAACCTTCTCTCAAATATAATCAAGAACCATTCTCATTAATAATGGAAAAGCAAATGCCTACATGGGCATGAATGGAAAAGCTGTACAAATTTCAGTTAACAAGGATAGGACCTCACCCTTTGTTTTCTTGCATGATTTCTTCTTTTAAAAAATAAAATGAGTTTTTTCCTCATCACCTGGTTTCTAGAAAAGAAAAATATGGTTGTATGACATTAAGAAAATGCACAATTTAAAAATGTATTCACTTATTTTTCACAGACACTGAAAAACAAGCAAAGATCACTTAAGAACATATGATGTAATAAAAATTAATCTTAATTTTTCACCCTGCAAATAAGACTTTTGCAATAATTAGAGCTGACTAAAATTCCTCCCATTCTACAACAAAATTTTATATAAATAGTTCATTTTCAATTACTATATCCAATTATAAGGTAAATATTATTTTCAATTTACAATTACACAGTTCTTAAGAACCCTGGCGATATAAACATCTTTGTACTCTCTGGAGGAGGAGAGGCCGAAGAGAAGGAAAAGCCTTTAAGTTACCTCCCTACCTCAGGATTGGTGCTGACCTCCCTGCTATGAGAATGTATACCAACATAGAGAGGTGACTTCTGCTTTAAAAAGAAGATTTTCTTCAGTCACAGAAATGACACAACTCACTCTAAGAAGTAATGGAGGGCAATGTGACAAGACAGAAAAACTTCTCTTATACCTTAACATAATTTCACTTTTTAAATTTGAAGCATTGTGACCTTCAAAAACAATGACATGCAGGTTCAAATATAAATATTTATACCCCACCTACTTCCAGAAAGGATTTCAAGCTGATTATTCAAATATAAATACAAGGCCAAGGCAAGTAGAAGTAATTTTTTGGATTATCTGCCACTCAGGACTAACAGTGACACTGGCTCCACTCAAATAAGCATGGGCAATCAGGAGCTGGCTATATGGAAAAGTAGCCAAGAGATTAAAAGAATTATTAAAATGTACATTTGCTATTTCATACAAAGCAAATGGCAATGATGAAAAAATAGCTACTCAATGATTCATAATGGGTGCATGCAGCTGAGTAAATGATATTTCACAAGGAATTTCACACGTACAGTAGAAGCATCACCATCTATTCAGTTTGCTCTAATTGTAATTATGTGCTACTCAATAGCAAATAACAATCAATAAGTATAATTTAAAATGTCTCCTAAGAATTTAAATAAAGAAGTCAGCTAGTCAGTAACCAGCTCAGGACAGTGTAGATAACATGAAATAAGTCAGACAGACTTATGCTCTCTAGCTAATATTGGGAGGAAAAGACAGAACACAAACATTAACTGAAGCTTTGTTGGGGGGGGAAAAATCATTAAAAGTAGCCAACTATATTTTATTCAATATTCTTTTTAAAAATGTTAAAATAGCTAAACAACTCCAAAACAAGGCATATTTTATATGAATTCTGCCTAACCTAAGGGTTGTCAAGACCACAGTAGCATCTCACAGAAAAATTCTAAGTACAAGACTTTTATTATGAACCACTTTCTTAACAAAAGTTAAAATTATTCACTTTCAATATTTTTCATGCATACCATGCAAATTATATCTGCCACCAGTTCTGCAAAGTAGTCAACTATTGCACATACTCTCAGTAAGAAATTTTTTAAAAAGAAAAAATATATATGTGTATATATATACATATATAGCAATGTGCTCATTATTAACTGTACTAAAAACTGTAATTTCTCATTATACTTAATAAAACATATAAAGTAGAAATATCACATTTTTGTTACAAACAATAATAATTACCTAAAATTCTCTTAAAGTATGATAATTTTTTTTTTAAAAGATACCTATCTAGCCTCCTCTTTTCTTCAATCAGATCAAGAAATTAGGTTTTCTTTTTTACTTATTTTCTTATTCCAAAATCCGCATCCATAAAGGCCTGGTATCTAGGATGAGCAAGGCTAAACAAACTACACTTTGGAGCTTTCCTCACCCAGGTGAGGTGACTGAGCGCTTCCAAGGCACCAGGACATTAAATGGCAGAAGGGTCTACAAATACCGTCATTAGCAAGAGTCATGGAAGGGATTTCCCTAGAATAGGATTTTGAATAATGATAAAATGATCCGTGGCACTTCTACTTTGCAATGGCAGATGTGGCTTGGTGGGGGACGGTGTCATCACTAGTCTTAAATGAAAAAGCTTCATTATCTTACTTCATCATGCGCCTTGCAGGTACTCCACTGAAAAAAAGACAAAACAGGAGGCAAAAAATTCAAGCCTCAAGGTAAGCCATTTCAATGTTAAGTATCCACCTTTTTTACTAGCAGATTATAAAACCAGCTAGTTTTATGCAATAATTTATTTCATTTTTTGGCCTCGGAAACTCAAAGCTGTTACCCCAACCCCCAAGAAGCCAGAGGAAGATAACATATAGTAAAATGACAGCAAATTACACAAATCTAAAATATACCAACACTATATTACAATAATATGTCAGAAGATAACATAAAAACAATCTCTTTATAGAATATATGGTCTTTAACTGAAGAACTCTAGAGACAATAAATACTTACGTTTTGATGTTCTCGTGGTACACCTTGGTATCTGATGGCTGGTTATAGAGTGGCTATAAAATAGAATCAAATATTTATACATAAAATGTTGTACATATGTCTATAAAGAACAAGGAAACAAATTATATTTTACTGTAAGGCTAAATAAAGTACTAATGGGTCTACACAATATGTGCCCTACCAAAACCTCCAGACTTTTAGGTTCCCTGAATATCTAATAATGCCATTCCTAGAAAGTTTATAAATCCATTGTATTCCATAATAAAATCATTCATTCAGAGATTTTTAATTTTAAAGGCAAAGAAAAATTAAGCACTATCATCATCCTAACAGAATGATTCAAAGAGCTTTCTATTTCTGTTCTTACTTCTTTCTCCTTCTATATGGATGATTTAATGGCTGCCCAGGATAATGCTTCTTTTCAAAGGTAACCAAGTTCCTGCACCATTATTATTATTATTTTAATCCTTACCCGAGGATATGTTTTTTTAATTGGTTTTTAGAGAGAGAAGAAGGGAGAAAGAGAGACATCAATGTGAGAAAGAGACATCAACTGGTTGCCTCCTGTACGTGCCCGACTGGGATCGAACCCACAACCTAATGCAGGTGCCCTGACTGGGAATCAAACCTGCAACCTTTTGGTCATGCACCATTATTGTGATCACAAATTACTGCCCAGCTATATTGCTCTCACCTCAAAGTAAGTAGATTGTGTTCCATCTTATCCCAAGAAAAACTAATACAAAAGAGCACTAGAAATAAAAAAAGTAATTTCTTACTTACCAGTTCAACTTTTGGGCCAAGACCTTCAAATATTTTATGAGCTTCTTCTGCTTTTTTCTACAAAGACATTATTATACTGTATAACTAAAAATTATATTACCTAAGTGCAAAATCATTACCAATAAAATAATATTTATCTAAAGACCAATCCATACTTAAACTTATCCTTTTTTCTAAACATTGTCCTTATGATAGGCTAAAATACTATTTCTATTGTCATAATTTCCTCACCAAATTCAGTCAAAGCTTAACATTTCTATTGAAAGCACTGACTAAAGAATTGGTAAATTCTTAAAAGCAAATATATATTCATTCTAGGGAGAGGGAACAGGAATCCACAATTAGAAATGAATCCTTCAAACATCTAAATACTTCAACTAAAAATGTCTTTAATGAAAATTAAATAATTAAAACACCATAAAGTTGTCAATCTTTGCTGTGGTAAGCCAAATTAATCTCTTTGAAGAATAGTTTAGAATAAGCTTACTTTCTAGTTACAAGAAAACTTTAGCAATAACCCCCAAAATAGAGGAAACAACTAGTCTGAATTACTCAAGTGTTCAGTAGTAAATAAATGGTGAATAACATATATTTTTATGTTATTTTCAAAAGTAGAATAAGTGCTAACAGAAATCATCTATAAAAAACAAATAAAATATAACAAAATTCAAAACTGAATATATTTAAACTAGAATTATATAACTAGCAAATGTCTCTGTGGTTCTCAAATCTCCTCTCTCTCCCAGCAGTCTCATTAGTAACAATGGCTCATGGCCTGCTGCAGACCCCACCTTACTGCATCTGGCTAAAAAACTCTCCAGGGCTTCTTCTGATGGAACATACAAACAGAAATGGGTATCAATCAGTATTTCCCAAGTATAAAGAAAGATGTTCCCTTAAAATAAATATCCCTCTTTTTCATCTCATTTATCAATCAAATATTTATTTAGTACATATTATGTGAAAAAAAATGTTTAACTGGCTTAGGAAGGACAAAATAGTGTAATGAACTATCCAAACTCCAATAAACTTAAAAGGTAATTCAGATGAGAAATAAACATATCAAAAATGCCAAATACTAAACTATAAATATACCCATTAAATTTGCATAGCAAATTCTATTTCTATAGATTTTCAAAAGTATTTTTTTATTGATTTCAGAGAAGAAGGGAGAGGGAAAGAGAGATAGAATCATCAATGATGAGAATCATTGATCAGCTACCTCCTGCACAACCCACACTGGGAATCGAGCCCGCAGCCCAGGCATGTGCCCTGACCAGGAATTGAACCAAGACTTCCTGGTTCATAGGTCGCTGCTCAACCACTGAGCCAAGCCAGGCAAGCTATAGATGGTTTTAAAGGCAGGATTTGTTAAACTTTGTACTATAAACATTTTGGGACAGATATTTTCTTATTTGGAGGGCTGTCCTATGCATTGTAGAAATTTGGCAATATCCCTGGCCTCTACCCTCTAGATGCCAGTAGCCTCCACCCCTCTGCCAAGGTATGACAATAAAAATAGTCTCTGGTAACTATTAATGTCAAGAGCCAAAATGTAGCCCAGCCAGCGTGGCTCAGTAGTTGAGTGCCAACCTATGAACCAGGAGGTCATGGCTGGATTCCTGGTCAGGGCACATGCCTGGGTTGCAGGCTCGATCCCCAGTAGGGGGCCTGCAGGAGGCAGCCAATCAATAATTTTTTTCTTATCATTGATGTTTCCATCTTTCTCCTCCTCTCCCTTGCTCTCTGAAAGCAATAACAAAATACATTTTCTAAAAAGAGAAAGTTTTTTTAAAGTCAAAATGTAATTTTAACAAAACTCAAATTTACTAGCTTTTGGAATATGCTAAATAACATACAAATATAATTACAAATGATGAATTTTGAAATATCTAGCACCTGCAAATTACTCTCTCTAGACCCAATATTCACTAGTTTTTAAATTTGCTTTCTCAAGGCACTCTATATTAGAGTTGATACCAAGAACAGGCAAAGTGGAATTGTACACAAATAATACTGAGAGACAAGGGAGCAAAATCATCTTATGGCAAATATTTACCAGTATCCTATTATGTAAAGGCACTTACCTTTTCAGGGCTAATTATAAAGGCTGATTTTTAAGATGTTGCTGACCCCAAGATTTAAGTTTTGCAAAATTTTATTAAATATTTGACTTCATGTTGACTTAATTGCTAAGAACAGATTAACCTATAAATAGTTTGGCAGAAAAACTTTAATTTAAAACCCTCACATTACCATATTATAATTTTTATTATATGTCTATAGACAGAAGTAATTAATTCTTCAAACATATGTTGGGTATAATCTGGACACTAGCTAGACCCTAAGAAAACAATGAATAAAACTGCCCTTCCTGAAATAGGAAGAGAAGGGGTCTTGAAAGGCTTCATAGAGAAAATGATACTTAAGCTGGGTCTTAAAGTACAAGTGCAATGGATAGAAAGAGACAGAAAAAAGACAAGACACGGGAACACCTGGAGGCAGAGGTAAAGACAGTAATTTCAAGGGCACATTCTGGCAGGATATCACTGAGGAAGGAGTATCAGGCCAAGGGCCAGGGAGATACGCATGCAAGCACTGATACAAAGTTTGGGCTAGTCAGTAGAAAGTTGGATATCGTCAAAAGGATTTATCTGGATAATCACATCATGGGACAAATATGAAGCACAGATTAAAAAGAAAAACAGACTAAAGGAAGGAAACTCACTATCTACTGGTATGTTAGAGATAAGGGCTCAAATTAAGCTACTGCCAAAAAAGAAAGAGAGGAGCAATTGATCAGACTAAATTTTAAGAGGTAGGACTGATGCTCTTCATTGATTAGCTAAATCTACCGTGGCAGAGACAAAATAAGTAATTCCTAGGACAGGGGAGGGCAACCCCTGGCATGTGTGCCAAACATGGCACGCCAGTAACTTTTGCTGGCACACGAAACCCTCTCTTATAATCTTCCATTTACAATTTTTTTTCTTAATATCAACTTTTTTATTTTTCAGATAAATTCAGTGTAGGTGCATCTTAGATAAATAAATAATTTTACATAACAAGTTATCTTAAAGACCATAGACATGGATTGACGAGAGAGGGGAAGAGCAATTTCTATGCCTCTGCCTTAACTCTCCCTGCCTTCCTAGATCTGACCAGTGTTTTGGTTTCATCCACATATGCTTGTGAATCTTTGTTCTCAGTGATGAATTTTGTTAAGTCTCGTAATAGGAGTAGCCTGACGGATGAAAGTAGTAGCTCGTGCATATCTCTGAAGGTCACGAAATATAAACCTGATGTAAAATCTCTGTCATCAGTGATGCAGCAGCAAAAGTCCCACTGATAATATCAAATGGAGTCATAAAGTTTTCTGTCGGACTATCAGTGTACATGTATACATTAAAAAATAAATGTATTTTTCATCATCATATACTGTGTTTTTGTCGCTCGAATGAATTTTATTATTTCTTCAAGGTTCTTCACATACGTACACCTTAAGAGATATCAAGTAGGCGTAAAATGTTCTCAAAAAATTAGGGTTGGCACGCAGAGATTTTGCTGGTTTTGGCACGACTCACAAAAAGGTTGCCCACCCCTGTCCTAGGACATTGGCCAAGGTGACTAGAGGCAGTTAACACTAAGCATACTCTCTACTGTCCATCCCTTTCTTTCTCCTAGTGTCACATTAACTTGCACATCATTCAGTCAAAATATAAACAAGATTTTGAAAACTACAGTCCATACCTCCCCCGGTCTTCTATATGTATTATAATTCTGAAATTAGAACATTTATAAATATTTTTGGAAGACAAATTGAACTATTAAAAATAGTCCAGGAGAAGAGTCTAGTTAGATACTAAATAAATCTTAGTCTGAGGTTTAAATATGATGCAAGGCTATTTTTCTCTCAGGAAGCCAATTTTGAAATTAACAGAAATTTTTAGGGAGTTTTCTTCCTCCCACTAACTTTCTAAACAAAATAAAGATGCCTTAAACAAGATAATAGCCCCTATCTCTGAAGCCACATCTGGCTTAATTCCCAACCAGTGTAGACTGCTGCAAACAAGGAACAAGAGGTGGATGTACACTCTCTCCTTGCCTATAGAATCAAAACAGATAAAGTCATTCATTATACAAAGCTCGAGAATCAGTGTAGACCTCACACAAAGCAGCATGGTAAGAAGTTAGTGTGAGAAAGCCTATGCCCAGCTGTGCTCTCATCACTTCCCCTCCAGGAACCTCTGCTACAATTCTATGACTGCACAAGTACAACCACAGCAGATGACTAGGAGCAGGGTATACAAAAATAATATAAAAAAGGTGATTCCTACAGTACTGTAAGTTGAAAATAATCTTTACTGTAATTATAATACTAACACAGATTTCAAGTTTGGTTGTTCAATACTTTACAGACTACACAACACATATGCAAATTCTAAAATGGAAAGAGAGGTCTGCAAGCTTTCAGTTTTGTTAATGGGCATCAAGAAACATATATTATCTTAATTAATGAAAACATATACAAATATTAAACACAAATTAAATTATCTATCAGTCCTCACATCCTAGTCAGGCAATCACAGAACTCACTAATGTTGGAACTGTTTATTAGGTTTGTGAGACAAAGGTAATTAAGAAATTCAATCAATTAATAAATATTGAATTCCATTTATTTGACAATTAATTCATACTGAGAAATAATTCAACATTTTATTTTAAAAGATTCTTTTCCATTGCTATCAGCTCTAACCCCTCTTTACTTTATCCCTGACATCATAAAGTGGCCATGAAGCCCATTAGCCCACGAACGTACTTTTATTGTTCTACAGAGTTGGGGTTTTTTTAAAGCAGGAAATTTCACATAAATTTCCATGTTCATGGCTTCTCTTAAATAATGAAGTACGAGCCAACCTGGGCCACATCCCTGCATGACCACCGAGCACTGTCCCTCTGGGCATGCCACAAGGCAGTCCCACTGCCCCTCACTTGATAGATCCTCATGTACGTAGCTCTGTCCATTCAATAAAATGGACTAATTTTGAACTCAGCCAAGAAAATAATATTAATTGTCCATATTACCTGCCATGACACTTCTAATTACTTTAAGTATTACATATCTGCTGACTTCAGTTATCCATATAGACACATACTAGTACATATGAATCCAAGATCATTCCTACAAATTTTTATTTAATGACTAATTCACAGCTGCTTTTCTTAAGGCCAATTTCCTTTAGGATCTGGACTATTATAAAGTTATTGGCTGCCTATAAGATGTACTGCTCTACTCACTATAAAGAAGCAAATTGAAACAACAATCCCAACTTCTACCTTATGACCAACATTAGCTAACAAGCCTATTCTCTCCCACAGTACTTAAAGTATATTATTCATTTTTGAAATGAGGACTCTGGAAGCCCACTGTCACATGTTATTCATTTCTGGACTGAGGACTTCTGGAAGCCCACTGTCAAACAGCTCTGTTGGAAAGTTGTTGATATTAAGATGAAATCAGTTTCCTTTTAACTGCTCATTCCTGGGCTGGATTCTGGCCAAAAACTAACTGTGACATCACAAAAAAATTCACAGAATTGAGGCCTGGTTTTCCTAAATTCATATATTTTTATTAGTATAAAAATTATTTTAATAAACATAAAAAAGCACAAAGTCTACCTTAAGGTCAATGACCTCACACTTTATAACTAAGATTCAAACCATAGCCCAGCTATTAATTGTGAAGGTGATAATGTAAGTAATTTCCACATCCAATGACCTATCTCTACTGGAATGGTATCAGAATCTGACATTAAATGTCCCTTATAAAGTGAAAAACTATAGAATGACTATTTTTGTATTATTTGGTACAAAACAAAACTTGTTTGCCAGTATTTATATAATAGGAGAGAGACTCAGCTGATAAAACTATACCCTCATTAAATAATATTTATATAACATGTAAATAAAATATTAAATAATTTAAGATACAGCTGTCAACTTTTCTTCATAAGGTAAAAGCACCAAGCTTCAGTCAATCAAAGTTTAAGAAAATTAAAAATTATAACAGAAACCAGGTTTTAATACATTAACATCACTACAGAACTCACTGATAACTAAGAAAAGGCACAGATGGTTTCAAAGGCTTGTGCCACTAAAAATGGCATGAGCTTACCCGATTCTCATCATAAATAATTTGAACAATACTGCGGTGTTTCTGTTCCACAGGAGGAGGAGACACAGGCTTCTCAGGCTCAGGAGGTTTAGCTGCTTCTTCTTCTAGTTGTTGCTAAGAGATCCAGAAAGGAAGAGTCAGGCATCTGCTGCATGTCACCCCCACCAATAATTAATCACCAGAGATAACACATGCTACTGAGTAATGTTGTACTGATTCTATAGGGAAATCATGTAATCTACTAGGGCTCTAACAAATTCTATTAGATTTATTTTTATTAATAAACAAACAACATAAATCATCATTAGATAAATCATTTAATATTTTAATTCTTATAAATAAAACAAAATAATAAGAGAAACAAAACATATAAAGATCCCCATAGCCCAAACACCATGGCTCAGTGATTGAGTTGTTGACCTATAAACCAGGAGGTCACGGTTGGATTCCTGATCAGGGCACATGCCTGGGTTCTAGGCTCGATCCCCACTGGGGGGAGTGCAAGAGGCAGCCAATCAAAGATTCTCTTTCAACACTGATGTTTCTCTCTCTCTCCCTCTCCCTTCCTCTCTGAAATCAATAAAAATACATTTAAAAAATTAGAACTAAAAAATAATAAAAATAAAAGTAAAAAAGATACCCCATAAACTTCTATCACAATGATCTTTTGTGGCACTGGGAAACACTTTTATGTTATAGATATACGGTTTATGTTAATGTCTGGTGGGGATAGAGCATGGGAGAACTGCGTTAAAGAACTAATCCTTAACTTAGTAATAGCACCATACCCCATCCCCACCCCACACCAAACTTTATGTTTCATAGTCAAAAGGCACTGGCAAAACCACAACAATATGGACTGCTGGTGTGCAATTACAAAGCAGAAAGCTATCTGTATTACTCTGTCTGGGTTTGAGCTTTAGGGTCACCTTCTATAAGTAGTGTGATCCTAGGATCCTTTCTAAGTCCTTCCTTCAATCTTCAGCAAGAATATAAACTACTCATATATGAAGTAGGGATATTTTTTTATTTTAATATATTTTATTGATTTTTGACAGAGAGGAAGGGAGAGGGATAGAGAGTTAGAAACATCGATGAGAGAGAAACACCAATCAGCTGCCTCCTGCACACTCCCTACTGGGGATGTGCCCGCAACCAAGGTACATGCCCTTGACCGGAATCGAACCTGGGACCCTTGAGTCCGCAGGCTGATGCTCTATCCACTGAGCCAAACCGGTTAGGCCTGAAGTAGGGATATTAATCCTACTTATCCCATAGCTTTTTGAGAGGACTAAATGACTCAAAAACATCTGAAAACTAAAAATGTTCATTTAATATAATGTTATTACCTATAATTATTACTGAAGTAAGCAGGGGCTTGGTCTGCTGGGTTCACTGCTTTTTTCCCCACAACACCTAAACCAGTAATACCTAGTAAATTCTCAACAAATAGCCACATCAATATAAGTTCGCTGCCTAAGATGAAAAAAGACATTCATTAGGTAAAAATGTTAAGTCTACTAAAAGCCCAGAAGAACTCATCCGTGCTAGAACTCAGACCACACCCAAATGAAAGGATAAACATCCTCCAAGTGAGAAGTTTGGACCATTTCCACTTTAAAGTTAAAAGTACTCTTGCAGTCTGCTATCTATATAAGCAAAAGACAGTTCTTTGGAGTTGTGAAATCACCTTAATGAGAATAAGTTCTTTAACCATGCCCTTTCTTTCCTTTACCAAGAGGGCATTCTTTTAGGATCCCTGTTAAGTGGATTTAGAGAAAGAAACAAACAAGCTTCAGAAAATCATATTTTGTTTTTAGTACCCAAGTAGCCCTAGGACAAAATCATTTTAACAGAAAGGTTAGAAACAGATAAACAAAAACAAAACATACAAATTTTCCTCACCTATTTGCCCTTTCACATTAACGTTACAATTTTGTAAAAATTTAAAACTAAATTTGGTTGGAATTTTTATTGAAAATGTATAAACATATGAATATGACCACACATTAACATTGTTTCTATTCACCTATGGTATATTTCTTTATTTACAAGTTATCTTTAATATATCTCAACATAATTATAGCTATATAATCTGATGATCACACAATATATTTCATTATTTTTAATTATTATAAGTTGTTAAATGTTATTGAGCATTTATATGTGCCACATATTATTCAATATATTCATCATCTCAACTCATAAACAAATCACATGATTTAATTGGTATTAGTAGTATTGTCTGGCCGGTGTAGGTCAGTGGTTGAGTGTCGACCTATGAACCAGGCGATCACAGTTTGATTCTGGGTCAGGGCACATGCCCAGGTTTCGGGCTTGATTCCCAGTGGGGGGCATAGAGGAGGCAGCCAATCAATGATTCTCTCTCATCATTGATGTTTCTCTCCCTCTCTCTCTCTCTCTCTCTCTCTCTCTCTCTCCCTCTTTCCTCTTCTCTGAAATCAATAAAAAAAAAAAGTAGTAGTATTACCACTTTACAAGTGAAGAAACAAAAGACAAGACCAACTCAGCAGAACCAGACCCATAAAACTTAAAATAATTGTTATATTATTTTATTATAAATTTAATCTGATTCAATAAATAAAGGAGGGCTCAACATATTTTCAAAAATCAAGAAAAAATTTTTAAATATATTTTTATTGATTTCAGAGAGGAAGGGAGAGGGAGAGAAACATCAATGATGAGAGAGAATCATTGATTGGCTGCCTTCTGCACGCCCCCTACTGGGGATCGAGCCCACAACCTGGGCAAGTGCCCTCGATTGGAATCGAACCCGGGACCCTTCAGTCTGCAGGCCGACACTCTATCCACTGACCCAACCCGGCTAGGGAAAAGAAATATTTTTTAATAATGAAGCAGATTTTAAAATGAGCCAAATAAAAATTCTAGCAATAAAAACATAATCATTGAAACTGAAAGTATATTTGATAGATTAAATATAACTGGAGAGAGTAATGTATCCTGAAACACAGAAATTTTAAAACTTTTCACAATGAAGCCCAAAGAAGTAACAAAATGGGAAAGAAAAGCAATTAAGACACATGGAAGACAAGAGTGCTATTACATCTAACAGGAATTTCAGAAGATGACAAAGAAACTGCAGGAAAGAGTTTGGTAAAAAAAACATAATGGTTTAGAACTGATGAAAAACTCATAGAGGAAGCCCAAGGAATCCCAAGCTGGATTTAAAAAAATTATAATCCACTCCTAAATACATGCTCATAAAAACACCACCACCCAAAGAAAAAGATATTGAAAGGAGTCAGAAAAAAATTCAGACTATCTACAAAAGAATACAAATTAGGGTAAAGGCTGGTGTTTTAACAATGGAAGCCAGAAGACAGTGTACCGAGAGAAAATAACCACATACCAAATAAAGAAATCTTTCAATAAATAGGCATAAATAAAAGATGACATTTAAGTCATAAAAAAAAAAACCAAATACTGAAATTACTAACAAATCCTCACTAATGGAAATTCTGATGCTCTTCAAGCACAAGTTTGTATCCCAAATTGAAGATCTGCACTGCATGAAGCAATAATGAATAAATAAGATGACAAATGGAGAAACCAAGATGGCGGCATAGGTAAACACCGGAGATTGCTGCCTCGCACAACCACTTCAAAAATACAACTAAAAGACGGAACGGACATCACCCAGAACCACAGGAAGGCTGGCTGAGGGGAAATTCTACAACT
>NW_005362033.1:3227737-3228486 GCF_000412655.1 Myotis brandtii
AGTTGTCCGTTTCAATCGGGAGGGAGTCTCAGGCTCTAAACTCCAGTTCCGGGAGAGTCTCTGGGGACCCAGACTCAAACGGGAGAAGCGGGACTGTCTGGCATCGGTCAGAACTCGAGGGCAGCTTTCTCTCCGAGGTTTGCAGCGGTTGCTGGGACTCTGACAGGCAGAGCCTCTGGGGACGGGACTGAGAGCAGCCATAACTGCTCGCTCTGCCCATCCTGTTGATCCTGTGGGTCCCGCCCTGCCCAAGCCTTGCACAGAGGCATTTGCGGAATAGCCTTAGGCAAAGCCTAGATTAGCACCTTCCTAGAGGACAGAAGTTCTCCCACTGCAGACACAGCTGATTCTCACAGCCAGTTGGCCTGGAGGTCAAATCCCCCCAAGTATTACCTACAACAATCAAGGCTTAACTACAACAAGACGGCGCACAAGGACCACGAAGGGGTGCACCAAGAAAGCATAAAAAATGCGGAGACAAAGAAACAGGACACAACTGACAGAAATGGAGGATATAGAGTTCAAAACCACACTTTTAAGGTCTCTCAACAACTGTCTAGAAGCCGCCGATAAACTTAGTAAGGCCCTCGAGAAGACTGGTAAGACTGGTGAGACCGCCGATAAATATAGTGAGATCCTCAAGAAATCTAATGAGAC
Organism: Myotis brandtii; assembly: GCF_000412655.1. NCBI lineage: Eukaryota > Metazoa > Chordata > Mammalia > Chiroptera > Vespertilionidae > Myotis > Myotis brandtii. The sequence goes on from NW_005362033.1 coordinate 3,228,395, forward strand.
CCTCAATGTTGTGATAAAGAACCAACTAGAAATTAAGCATACACTGACTGAAATAAAGAATATTATACAGACTCCCAAAAGCAGACCAGAGG
>NW_005362033.1:3229279-3238734 GCF_000412655.1 Myotis brandtii
GTGGGGTGGGAACTGGGAGGAGGGGAGTTATGGGGGGAAAAAAGAGGAACAAATGTAATCATCTGAACAATAAAGATTTAATTTAAAAAAATGGCAAAAAAAAGATGACAAATGTGTGGATGAACCTAACTTAACATCTAATCTAATAAAAGAGACATGCAAATTGACCGCACCTCTGCTACGCCCAAGCCACGCCTACCAGCCATCAGAGCAACTATCTGCAAATTAATCCAACCAAGATGGCGGCCAGCAGCCACGGAGCTGAAGCAAGCAGGAGGCTTGGTTGCCCCAGCGATGGAGGAAGCCAAGCTTCCCGCCTGCCCTGGCTGGCTATGGCCTCCGCTCAAGGCAACAAAGTTTCAATTATAGAAGATAAATAAATCCCAGATACCTGCTTCCAGCCAGCCTCGACTGGGAGCTTGGGTGGCTGGGGGCCGTGGCCTGCCTGCAAACAGCCATCAGCCCCTCACCCAGGCTAGCCAGGCACTCCAGCAGAACCCCCCCCCTCCCTGAAGGGGCTGTGGCCAGTCTAAAAACGGCCCTCAGCCCCTCAACCAGGGTGGCCAGGCACCCCAGCGGGACCCTCACCCTGATCCGGGACATCCTTCAGGGCAAACCAGCCGGCCCCCACCCATGCACAAGGCCTCTATCCTATATAATAAAAGGGTAATATGCAAATTTACCCTAACAGCAGAACCACTGGGAATGACTGGTCACTATGACACACACTGACCACCAGGGGGGCAGACGCTCAATGCAGGAGCTGCCCCCTGGTGGTCAGTGCGCTCCCACAGGGGGAGCTCTGCTCAGCCACAAGCCACGCCTCCTCAGCAGCACTAAGTATGTCCGACTGCAGCTTAGGCCTGCTCCTCGCTGGCAAGTGGATATCCCCCGAGGGCTGCCGGGCTGCCAGAGGGATGTCTGCCAGCTTAGGCCCAATCCCCTGGGGAGCGGGCCTAAGCCAGCAGGTGGTCATCCCCCGAGGGGTCCTAGACTGCGAGAGGGCACAGGCTGGGCTGAGGGACCCCTCCCCCCCCAAGTGCACAAATTTTTGTGCACCGGGCCTCTAGTCTACACTAATAAAAGATAAACATGCAAATTGACCGTCCCTCCACTATACCCACCAGCCAATCATAGCGATATGCAAATTAACCCAACAAAGATGGCGGTTAATTTGCATACACAGGCGCGGCATGAAGACTGAAGACAGCGTAGAAGGAAGCCAAGCATTGCAGAAGGGAGCAAGGCAGCGGAGAAGGGAGGAAGCCAAGGCAGCAGAGACGGGAGGGAGCGAGGCAGCAGAGATGGGAGGGAGCGAGGCAGCGGAGACAGGAGGGAGCGAATCGGCTGATAAGGGAGGGAGCGAGGCAGCGAAGAAGGGAGGGAGCGAAGCGGCGGACACGGGAGGAAGCGAGGCAGCGGAGACAGGAGGGAGCAAAGCAGCAGAGAAGGGAGGAAGCCGAGGCGGCGGAGATGGGAGGGAGCGAGGCTCCAGCCTCAGGAAGCCCTATTCTTGCAGGAATAGGCCTGAGGAAGCCCTATTCTTGCAGGAATCTTCCTGCAACGGGCCTCTAGTGATTATATAAAACTAGAGGCCCAGAGCACGAAATCGTGCACAGGTAGGATCCCTAGGTCTAGCCTGCAATCAGGCCCATCTTCCACATGCTCGCCAGTACCCGGTCTTGCCCCACCACCCCCACCAGCCAGCCGGTTCCTCTTGCCGGCTCCAGGTCCCGCTCTACTGCTGCCACCAGCCACCCGGTTCTCCTCACTGCCCTGGGTCCCGCCCCACCGCCACTGCCAACCACCCGGTCCCCCTTGCTGGCCCTCATCCCGCCCCACCACTGCCGCCAGCCATCCCGCCCACCACTGCCGCCAGCCACCTGGTTCCCCTTGCCGGCCCCCCACCTCATAGCAACTGGTTGAGCGGTCATTCCGGTCATTACACTTATGGTCGCTGGCCTTTTATTTATAGAATAATGTCTTAGGTGGTTTAAAAAAAGAACTAAAATATATGATATCAAAAGCATAAACATTGGGAAGATAGAAAGAACTGAAGTTCTATACCTTCATACTACTCAAGAACATGGCTAAGATACTTATTAGTTTTGGGATTTGACTTAAACAGGCTGTTAAAATTTTCTGGGGATAAAAAATAAAAAATAAAAAATAATTTCTGTGGAATAACTAACTATAAGCAAAGAAATACAATCCAACTAGTGGGACAGGAGAAAATGAAATAAGACCAAAAAAATCAATCCAGAATAAGGATTAAAAAAAAAAATACCAACATCAGCATAAAAAAAAAATAGGACAAATAGCATACATAAAGTAGTTAAAAATCCTTGAGATATTACTAATCATCATTATCAGTTTAAAAAAAACTAAATTATGCTGTGGAAAGACAGGTTGCCAGACTGTATACAAAACCTTTGTAAGAGATACACCTTAAATATAAGAGCACAGAAAGTAAAGGGAAGGGAAAAGATAGGCTAACACCCCCTAGCTGGTTTGGCTCAGTGGATAGAGAATCGGCCTGGGGACTGAAAGGTTCCAGGTTCTATTCCAGTCAAGGGGACATGCCCAGGTTGTGGGCTCGATCCCCAGTAGGGGGCGTGTAGGAGGAAGCCCATCAACGATTCTCTCTCATCATTGATGTTTTTCTCTCTCTTTCTCCCTCTCTGAAATCAATAAAAAATATTAAATTTAAAAAAAAGATAGGCTAACTAGCATCAACCAAAAGAGCTGATCTAATTATAATTACATCACTATTAGGCAAAAAAGACTTTATGGCAGAAATCATTCAAACAGATAGAATGTCATTACTTTACAATAAACGATTTCACTGACCAGGAAAAATAAAAATTATAAATATGTACAAACCTAAAATAAGAGCCTCAAAATATATAGAATAAAAATTGAGAATTGAAAGAAAATGTATGCAAATCATATATCTGTTAATGGGTTAATATCCAAAATATATAAAGAACTCACAGAACTCAAAAGAAGAAAAAAATCCAATTAAAAAATTGGTAGACTAGATTAATAGCCATTTTTCCAAAGAGGACATACAGATGACCCACAGGTACATAAAAAGATGCTCAACAACATTAATTTAATCAAGAGGAAAATGAAAATCAAAATCACAAGGAGATATCAACGTACACCTGTTAAAGTAGTTATTATAAAAACATAAGAAATAAATGTGGGTGAGGATGTGAAGAAAAGTGAATCCTTGTTGGTGGGAATGTAAATTAGTACAATCACTATGAAAAACATTATGGAGGTTCCTCAAAAATTTCAAAATACAACTATCATATGATCAAGCAATTCCATTTCTGGGTATTTCTGAAAAGAAAACAAAAAACACTAATTTAACAAGCTATACGTACCCCCATGGTAACTGTAGCATTATATACAATAGTCAAGATATGGAAACAATCTGTCCCTGACAGATAAATGAATAAAGGAAATGTGATATATATAAAGGCATATTATTCAGCCATAAAAAAAAGAAGGATATCTTACTGTTTGTGACACATAGATGGACCTTGTGGGCATTACGCTAAATGAAATAAGTGAGACAAAGAAAGACAAATACCATATGATATCAGTTAGATATATGTGAAATCTTGAATACAAAGTCAACAATAAAACCCAGCACGCAGACATAGAGATCAGATTGGTGGTTGCCAAAGTTGGATGGGTAGGCAAATGGGTGAAAGAGTCAAAAGATACAAACTTGCAATTCTAAAATAAATAAGTAATGGAGATGTAATGTGCAGCATGGAGACTACAGGTAATAATACTAAATTGCATATTTGAAAGTTGTTAAGAGAGTAGATCTTAAAAGTTCTCATCACAAGGGGGAAAAATCTGTAATTATGTATGGTGATGTATGTTAAAAAGACTTATTGTATTGTGGCAATCATTTTGCAACATAAACAAATACTGAATGATTATATTGTACACCTAAAACTAATGTTTTATGTCAATTATACCCCAATTTAAAAAAGGACAAATCCAAAACCATAGGAAAATGGACAAATCCCAAACCATAATGGCAACTGATAAGTTACAAATAAAAATGAGACAAGATATACATTCTTCTCAAGTATGTCCACAATATTTTTATGAAAATTGACCATCATACTAGGCTAAAATTCAAGAACACAAACATTTCTAACTTTACTGTGACCAGAGACTGGTGTGTTACAGACTACAGTCTCAGGTCACAATAAAGTGAAAATCAAATAACTAAAAATAGCCAAGAAAAAATTAATTAATAGAGAGATCAAAAAAGAAACCATAACAGATAATAAAAAGTATTATATATTATACCTTGTGGAATGAAGTTAAAGTAGTGCAGAGAGAGAGAGAAGAAAAAGCTAAAAAAGTAATGTGTTAACAAGTTATAAAGAGCAGAAAACCAAAGAAAGAAAATAAGAAGCAGAAACTTATGGTAAAGAAGATAAAATTATATTCCAAAATATAAGAGGAAAAATTATCTCCAGAAGAAACAGAACTGAATTTTTATTAAAAAGTTGAATAGCTAAGAGATAAAACCAAGATGGCAGCATAGGTTAATGCAGCACTAGCCATCTCCCACAACCGTATCAAAATTACAATTAAATTACAGAACCACCATCATTGAGAACCACCTGAAATCTGGCTGAATGGAACTTCTACAACAAGAAAAGTAAAGAAAAAGGCACACTGAGAGTGGTAGGAGGGATGGAGGCACTGAACGGGCTGCAGGTCTGACACCCATATGTGGCATGTTTTTAATTAGGAGTGAAATCTTGGCTGTAGAGGATTCCGTAAGGAGCAAGGGGTCCCAGTCCCACACCAGACCCCTCAGCCCAGGAGGGTTCCAGAGCTGGGAAGAGAAGTCCCTGAAACTTCGGGCAATAAAACCAGCGGGGATTGTGGATGAGTGACATGGAGGCTGCTTGAGACCCAGACAGTTCCTGTTAAAGGGCTGGCACACAGACTTGCGTGGACTTGCTCCCTCTGAGCTCCAGCACTGGGGCAGTGGCTTGAGTACATCCAGTGACATAGAGGGAGGAACTAAATTGGCATCAGACAAGAATTCGGGGCAGCTTTCTCCCAGACAAAAGTGCTGACAGGGGTCACTGTTCCTATGCTGAGACCTCCCCGATCCCAGAGCTGACTGGAAGGAGCCATATCTGTGTCTCCATCAACCTGACTCACCCTGTTCACTCTGCCTTGTTGATTCCCTGAGACCCCACCCCACCCCACCCCACCCAATTTGTACCCCACCCAAGCAGTTTGCAGTGGCTTTCCCATATGAATGGCCTGTCCAGGCTAACGCTTCAGACTTTACTAAAATCTCTCAAACTAGCAGCAGCTGGTGTCAGCATGCCACATACCCCTCAATAAGAGGCCCCAAGCCCGGCACTAGCAGCAGCCAACTTACTTCACAGCTTGGCCTCTCCTGGGCACTTCCAACCCTAACACAAGAAGCAGCCATCTGCAGATTGTTCTATAGCTCCTGATGGGTAGGCAATGGCTAACTTTGCACCTCCCGGGAGGCACCAGAGTCAGTGCACCCAGTGGACAGCTTCAGACCACACCAGATTACAACTCTACACATCCACGAGCGACACCCTCAAGGGGCAGACTCAGTGAGCACCAAAGCCCTACTAAAGAAAGTCCTGCCCCATAAGGCTATCTCCAGCACAACAGCTCTTCTGCTGTAGGCATAGCTCAGTGGTCGGCAAACTCATTAGTCAACAGAGCCAAATATCAACAGTACAACGACTGAAATTTCTTTTGAGAGCCAAGTTTTTTAAACTTAAACTATATAGGTAGGTACATTGTTATTAACTTAATTAGGGTACTCCTAAGGCTTAGGAAGAGCCACACTCAAGGGGCCAAAGAGCCGCATGTGGCTCGCGAGTTGCAGTTTGCCAACCACGGGCATAGCTGATCCTCACAGCAAATTGGCCTGGGGGTCAATTCCTCTCAGTGATGCCAACAACAATCAAGGCTCAACTACAATAAGACAGTGCACACAGCCCACACAGCCCACACAGGGGTGCACCTAGAATACCCAGCTCAGGTGACTGGGGAGGCTGAGCCACTGGGCTCCACAGGACATCATCTACTATACAAGGCCACTCTACCAATTCGAGGAGGAGAAGGAAGATAAAAAATATGAACAATAAAATGGCAATAAATACATATCTATCAACTGAACCTAAAAATCAAAATAAATGAACAAAGAATAGAACCACAGGCATGGAAAAATGGAAAAGACTGACAAATCTCAGAGGGAGGAGATTATCCAAAGAACTTATATGCATATATGCATATCCTATGGACACAAACAACAGGGTGGTGAAAGCCTGGGATGGGGCGAGACTGGGTGGAGTTGGGCAATGTGGGGAAAAGGGGACATATCTATTAAAGATTTTTAAAAAATAAATAAAAATGCCCTATCCAGTTTGGCTCAGTGGATAGAGCATCGGCCTGTGGACCAAAGGGTCCCAGGTCGACCCCAGTCAAGGGCATGTACCTCAGTCATAGGCTCCTCCCCACCCCAGGGGGCCCTGGTCAGGGCGCATGCAGGAGGCAATCAATGTGTTTCTCTCACATCGATGTTTCTCTCTGTCTTTCCCTCTCTCTTCCACTCTCTCTAAAAATCAATGGAAAAATATCCTCGGGTGAGGGTAATAAATAAATAAATGTATAGGTAAGAATATGGGAAAAGAAAAGTTGAATAGCTATTTTTAAAAATCTTCACACATGCACAAAGATATAACCAGACCAAGCTGATTTTATTAAGTGCTACCAAACACTCACAGAACAATCACAATCTTACTAAAATTATTTCAGAGGTTAAAAATGTGCTGACAATAGAGCTAGAAGGTATTATGCAAAGTGAAATAATTCAGTCAGAGAAAGACAAAGAGCACATGATTTCACTTATATATAGAATCTAAAGAACAATATAAAGGAACAAACAAAACCAGAGTCTTAGATACAGAGAATAGACTGATGTTTGTCAGAGGGGAGAGGATGAAAAAGGTGAAGGGATTGATAAGTACAGATTGGCAATTACAAAATAGTCATGGAGATGTAACGTACAGCATAGGAAATACAGTCAGTAATCCTATCTAATAAAGAGAGAATATGCAAATTGACCATCACTCTGTCACAAAGATGGCGGCGCCCACAGCAGAGGCAGGGTTTCAGTAACACAAGATGGCTGCACTCACAGCAGAGTCCAAGTTCCCGTAACAAGCCTTAACAAGAATCAGCAGGGACCTGAGGCTGTGTGGTGCTGGGCCGGGGCAGGGGACCTGAGGCTGCACCCCCCACCCAGTGGGGCTTGACAGGGGACCTCAGACGGCACCACCCACCCAGCAGGGCTTGATGGGGGACCTCAGGCTGCGCCCCCCGCCCAGTGGGGCTTGACAGGGGACCTCAGGCTGCGCCACCCACCCGAAAGGGCTTGATGGGGGACCTCAGGCCATGCCCCCCACCCAGTGAAGCTTGACGGGGGAACTCAGGCCGCGGCCCCCACCCGGCGGGGTTGACAGGGGACCTGAGGCTGCACCCCCCACCGGGCCTCAAGGCATGCACCCCGGCCTGGGCCAGGGATCCTCAAGCTGTGCCCCCCCACCCGGCAGGGCTTCACAAGGGACCTGAGGCTGCGCCCCCCACCCAGGGGGCTTGACGGGGGTGGGGCCAGCCAGGGCTGGATCTCACCCAATGGGGATGGGGCTGGCCAGGTCTGGGCCTCGCGTGATTTCGAGGCGCACGCAGGTGGGCCGGGACTTGGCTCTGGGTCCTGCAGCGCACCCCAGACTCTGACAGGAGGAAGATTTTCATATACATTTTACTAATTTTCTTTCATCTCTGACAATTCTATTATAGAGAAAGGGCAAACAGCAATATTAAAATATTTCCTCTAATTAATTCCCTTTTAATGTGCACAAATTTCATGCACCGGGCCACTAGTACTGGAATAAGTATATATGACACCAGTTGCATACTGGTAATAACAGGGAGAATACTTTATAAAGTATATGATTATCTAACCACTATGCTCCTGAAACTAATCTATAATAATAAAAGCATAATATACTAATTAGACCGGACAGCCGAATGACCTTCCGGACGACCTTCCAGACAAAGCCGGGGCTGAGAGGGCCAAGGCAAGCCGCCGTGGCTGCGAGAGCTGAGCATCTTGCACAAATTTTGTGCATCGGACCTCTAGTACAAAATATTAAATGTGAACTGTAATTGAATAAAAATAAAGAAAATGTAATGACAAAAATAAGAACCTTATAAGAGAGGTAGCCTGACAATCCCTCATGCATTGGCAGCTGGTGGGGAGCAGTGGTGTGGTGATTGAGCTGTGAGCCTGGCGGGCATGGGCCGAGCCCCAGCCTGGCCTCTGTGTGCCCTGCTGGCTCTGCACCCCTGATGCTGCACAGGTACTGATCCCACCCCAGCCAGGACAATGGTGAAGTATTTCCTGGGCCAGAGTGTGCTCCAGAGTTCCTGGGACCAAGTGTTTGCTGCCTTCTGGCAGCGGTATCCGGACCCCTATAGCAAACATGTCTTGAAGGAAGACACAGTGCACCAGGAGGTGACCCCTGACTAGAAGCTTCTGTCCCAGAGACTACTAACCAAGCTGCAAGGTGAGGTTCCGTCCAAAAGCCTTGCTGAGACAGCCAAGGAAGCCAAGGAGGATCCAAAGGAGATAGCACTGGCAGTACATAGAAGGCAAAGGACCTTGTCAGCAAGGAAGCCACCAAGAAGCAGCAGCAGCAGCAGTTTGTGTTGCTAGCCCAGACCCTGGTGCAGCAGCACATCAGACCACTCAGGTGCACTTCCTCTGCCCTCTCCCCTTGTACTTTATTATTAAAAGTCAACTTCCAGCCTGACCTATTTTCTGCGTAGTGAGTTGGAGGTAGTATCTGTTTGGCATCTACAGTGCATCACACACATATTACCCAAGTCTGGACCAAGCCTGCTTCTTCCCACATTGGATAGCTGAGAAGAGATTTGCCCAGGATCACAGATAGTGTGTAGGCAAAGTGGTCATAACCACTTAACTGTAAGTAAGCCCCATAAGAGCAGGGACCTTTGTTTTGTTCTCTGCTGTGTCCCAAGTACCTGGAACAACCTTATCGATCACATAATAGACACTCAGTAAATATTTACTGAATTCAATCAGCCCCTCTACCCCCCAAAAAAAAACTTACAGGAAAGAAATATTACAGGCTGATCTTGCTCTCACATATCAGATACAAAAATTCTAAGATAAATATTGTGCAAGAAAATCCAGCAATCTACACTAATAAAAGACAAAGATGTTAATTGACCATACCTTCACTACGCCCATCAGCCAATCAGAAGAGTATGCAAATTAACCCAACAAAGATGGCCGTTAAATTTGCATACTGCAGGCGGGGCGG
>NW_005362033.1:3238908-3251454 GCF_000412655.1 Myotis brandtii
AGGGCCTGCCATCTGCGATCCAGCATGGGATCCAGGCCTGCCATCTGCCACCCGGGGAGCAGGCCTAAGCCAGGAGTTGGTTATCTCCGGAGGAGTCCCAGACTGTGAGAGGGCACAGGTAGGGCTGAGGGACACCCCCCCAACAAATTTTTGTGCACCGGGCCAGTCTATATATAAAAGGCTAATATGCTAAGTGTCCGATCAGTCACTATCGATAATCGGGGGGGGGGGGCCTCCACAATTGCCCCAAAGAGGGAGGCCTAGGCCACCAACCAGCGGGCTGCAGTGGGTGGGCAGGGCCTCCCTCTGCAGGGCGCAATCCATCGTGGAGCCCCGGCCGGGGGGGCAGGGCCTACCTCTTTGGAGCAATCCATCAAGGAGCCCCGGCTGGGTGAGTGGGGCCTACCTCTTTGGGGCAACCGATTGCGGGGCTCTTGGACTGTGAGAGGGCACAGGCTGGGCTGAGGGAACTGCACCCCCCCTCGAGTGCACAAATTTCGTGCACTGGGCCTCTAGTTAATTATAATAGAGCTAAAACTGTAGAACAGTGGGCAAAGAATGAAATTTTCAATTAATTATCCATACAGGAATAAAAATGAATGTTGACTCCTGCCTTATGGCAGTCACAAAAAATCAATTTCTGGTAGCTTAAGAATAATGTGAGGGGTGATGTCAGTAGCATGGTGGCATGAGAGGAGCCCTACGACTGTTCCGTGTAAGTAACAAGTAGGATAGCTATAATTCAACAAAAGATTCCCTGCTCAACACACAAACATATCTGAAAGTTCCACACACTGACACGTCTGAACGTGGGCACATCCAGATGAACAGGGGAGACTGGACAAGGAAAGGGCAAGACTGCAGAGGAAATCCAGCCCTAGTGGTGGCCCAGGCCACCACTGTGACAGCAGTGATAGCAGTGAAAGGTCAGGGTACGACCCCAACAGAGACAGCAATCAATTGGGCCTGGCACACACAGAGGCTGAGCCCAAGATAAGGGACAGAGAAGAGGTTCATTCCACACACCACCATCACCAAAGAAATCTACAGATGTAGGAACCTTCCCATCCTCTATGGCCCACCCAGCACTAAAATTCTCACTGAGCAGATTGAGAAGAGGCAAAAAAAAAACAACACACCAACTTTCCAACCTGTGTGGTCTGTACTCATTGCAGCTAAAGCAACTACAAAGAACAGAGCACAGATGCTCCCACCCCATGCCCTGTCACTGCAGAGCCTAGTAAAAGCAGCTGGGTCAACTCAGACAGAGTGGCTCTGCTGGCACCTCTCAGTACAGGAAGGCAGCACCAGGAAAACAAAGGCCAAGAGACCCATAGACCATAACTTTCCTCCATGTAGATGCTGTCCCAAGACAAAGGGGACCAAGTACCTGGTTGTAAAAAGGACACCCAGCTCCTTGGACAATATGGAGAAGGGAATGGGGAGAATTTCCATGGCAGAGGCAACACCGCCCCATAGAGATAATCCCAGAAGCCCCAATTCTCTTCGTACAGGTAAGAAAAGAAAAACCTTTCGCTTCAGCACCACTTACAAGAAAAAAAAAAGCAAGTCCTCTACTTATCAAGTTAAGAGTCAAATACTTTTAAAAAATGTTTTAAAGAAAGAAAAAAGAGATTTCATTTCCACAAATGGCAGGAAGAGAAATAACCCATCAAGTACAATGAATAACCAAGGTAACAAGGGAGTTCAGAAAGAAAATTTAAAAATCTCCAGAAAATAAACTTGAAGATAAGGAAGACTATGATTTAAATGACAAGAGAATTCAAGATTACAGTTCTGAAAAAAACAACTCAACAAGATACAAGAAAACTCAGAAAAGTAATTCAACAAACTCAGAAATAAAATAAATGGCAAAGAGTATTTCACCAAAGATATTGAAACTTAAACATAGACACAGACACACACACACACACACACACACACACACACACACACACACACAAATTCTGGAGCTAAAGCACTCAATACATCAGGTAAAGAATAAGGAAACCTTTGGAGTAGCAGTCGCCAACTGGTGGTCCACAGACCACTGGTGGTCCATAAGGTCCAAAAGGTTGTCGACCACTGAATTAGACAGCCTAAGAAATAGAGGAGACCAGACAGAGGAAAGAATTACTGATACTGAAGCTAGAAGTCTAGAAATGACTCAGATGGAAGAGAGAGAATGGAGAGTATGAAGAAAACTCAAAGATCAGTATGAGAACTATCTGACTCCATTAGAAAAGGCAACGTAACAATAATGGGTCCACCAGAAGAAGAAGAGAGGAAGAAAGGAACATAGAATCTATTCAAACAAATAATCAATGAGAACTTCTCAAACCTATGGAAAGAACCGGACCCTTGAATCCAATAAGCTAATACCTAATTATCTCAACCCAACATGGCCTTCTCCAGGGCATATTACATTAAAGCTCTCAAAAATTAATGGCAAAGAAAGAAAGAATTCTCAATGAAGCCAGAGAAAAGATGGTAACCTTGTAGGATTTATCACAGAAACCCTAAAAGCTGGGAAAGATTGAAATGAAATATTCAAATTATTGCCCGGCCGGTGTGGCTCAGTGGTTGAACCAGGAGGTTATGGTTCAATTCCCAATCAGGACACATGCCCAGACTGCAGGCTCAATCACCAGTAGGGGGTGTGCAGGGGGCTGCCAATCAAGATTCTCTTTCATCATTGATGTGTCTATCTCTCTCTCCCTCTCCCTTCCTCTCTGAAATCAATAAAAAGTAGTATATTTAGCACAGTTAACCTTTAGATATAATAAAGAAATAAAGGCTTTTCCAGGCGCATATAAGCTGAGGGAATTTACCACCATAAGATCTGCAATAAAAGACAGGCTGAGCCCTAGCCTGGCTCAGTGGATGGAGTATCACCCCGAAGAGTGAAGGGTCACAGGTTCGCTTCCAGTCAAGGGCATGTACCTCGATTGCAGGCTCAATCCCCAGCCCCAGTCGGGGCGCACATGGGAGGCAACCAATTGATGTATTTCTCTCACATCGATATTTCTCTCTCTCCCCTCCCTTCCACTCTCTTTAAAAAAAAAATCAATGGAGAAAACATCCTCTTGTGAGGATTAACAACAACAACAACAAAAAGACAAGCTGAAAGGTGCTCTTCTACATGAAACAAAAAAACAAAAGAGCCGAAACCGGTTTGGCTCAGTGGATAGAGCGTCGGCCTGTGGACTCAGGGGTCCCGGGTTCGATTCCGGTCGGGGGCATGTGCCTGGGTTGCGGGCACATCCCCAGTAGAGATGTGCAGGAGGCGGCTGATCGATGTTTCTCTCTCATCAATGTTTCTAACTCTCTATCTCTCTCCCTTCCTCTCTGTAAAAAAAATCAATAAAATATATTTTTAAAAAAACAAAAAACAAAAGAATACAAAACTGTAACAGGACTAACAGACACAGAACAAGGAAATTGCAATTCTTGTTCAGAATACAGCATTAAACACTTAAAACATATCATAAAGGTCAAAGGAGATAAAAGCATTAAATAAAAAAGAAAAAAAACAATAGCTATTGCAATTTGAAAATGCATGAACAGCATAAAATAGTGATTTGTGAAAACAAAAATATGAAGGGGGAGGGGAATAGGACTGAACTTGCACAGGTGAATGAACATAAGATGCAATCAGAAGAATAAAGACTATTGTAAATATGAAATGTTTTCCCCCATATACTTAATGGTAGCCACAAAACAAAAATCTAAAACTAAGACACACAGCCCTGAACAGTTTGGCTCAGTGGATAGAGGGTCGGCTTGCGGACGGAAGGGTCCCAGGTTCGATTCCGGGCAAGGGCGTGTACCTTGGTTGCGGGCACATCCCCAGTGGGAGGTGTGCAGGAGGCAGCTGATCGATGTTTCTCTCTCATTGGTGTTTCTGACTCTCTATCCCTCTCCCTTTCTCTCTGTAAAAAATCAATAAAATATATTAAAAAAATAAAATAAAACTAAGACACATACAACAACAACAACAACAAAAGAGGAAATGGATAAATCAAATCAAAGAATACCACCAAACTAGAATAACAGACAGAAAGACAAGGGTAAAGAAACAATGCACAGCTACCAGAAACAATGCACAGCTACCAGAAAACAAAAGATAAAATGGCTATAGGAAATCCTCATACGTCAAAAAATCACAATAAATGTACATGGACTGAACTCATCAATTAAAATGCACCAAGTAGTGTGATGGGTTAAGAAACAAAACCTAACAGCCCTGGGCAGTGTGGCTCAGTAGTTAATAACAGAGTGTCAGTCCACACACCAAAGGATCGCAGGTTCAATTCCCAGGCAAGGGCACATACCTGTTTTGCAAGTTCGATCTCCCACCCTGGTCTGGGCGAATGCAAGAGGCAACCAATAGATGTTTCTCTCTCACATTAATGTTTTCCTGTTTCTCTCTCTCCCTCTCTCTCTCTCTCTCTTACTTTCGCTCTCTCTCTCTCTCTGCCCCCCTTCCTCTCTCTAAAAATCAATAAAAAAAACATATCCACAGGTGAGAATTAAAAGAATAAAATGAAGATACATAGAAATGGCCCTAGCCAGTTTGGCTCAGTGGATAAGCATTGGCCCTCAGCCTGAAGAGTCCGGGTTCAATTCCCTCAGTTGCAGGCTCAATCCCTAGCCCCAGTCGGGGTGTGTGATGGAGGCAACAAATCGATGTGTGTTTCTCACATCAATGTTTCTCTCTCTCTCTCTCTCTGTCTCTTCCCACCCCTTCCACGCTCTTAAAAAAAAAAATGTCGCCCTGACCGGTTTGGCTCAGTGGCTAGAGCGTCGGCCTGCGGACCGAAGGGTCCCAGGTTCGATTCTGGTCAAGGGCATGTGCCTTGGTTGCAGGCACATCCCCAGTAGGGGGTGTGCAGGAGGCGGCTGATTGATGTTTCTCTCTCATCTATGTTTCTGGCTCTCTATTCCACTCTCTTACTCTCTTTAAAAAATCAATAAAAAATATATATTAAAAAAAATATGTCAATGGAAAAAATATCCTCGGGAGAGAATTAACCAAAAAAATGATACAGAGAAATGAATGAGAATCACAACAGACATATCAAAATGTGGGGGAGTTATAGCATTACTCTACAGCCTACCTCAAGAAACAAAAATTGCAACTAAAAAACCTAATATTTCACCTTTAAGAATTAGAAAAAGAATAAATGAAGCCCAAAGTCAGTAGAAAGAAAAAAATAATTAAATTTAGAACAGAATTAAATAAAATAAAGAACAAAAGACAATAAAAACTTAATCAAACAAGAGCTGGTTCTTTGACAAAAATTAATAAAATTGACAAACTCCTGGCTAGACTCACTAAGAAAAAAAAAGAGAAAAGACTCACATAAACAAAGTCAGAAATGAAAAAGAAGTTAAAATGGACTCCACAGATATACAAAGGACTATATAACAATACTATGAAAGTATATACACCACCAAATTCAATACC
Organism: Myotis brandtii; assembly: GCF_000412655.1. Taxonomy (NCBI): domain Eukaryota; kingdom Metazoa; phylum Chordata; class Mammalia; order Chiroptera; family Vespertilionidae; genus Myotis; species Myotis brandtii. The sequence continues at coordinate 3,244,379 of NW_005362033.1, forward strand.
TTAGAAGAAATGGACAAGTTCTTAGAAATAAATAAGTTTCCTAGATTGAATCATGAAGAATTGGAAAACCTAAATAGACCAGTTAACAGTAAGGAAATTGGAAGAGTAAGCAAAAAACTTCCAAAATGTATGGCCAGGTGGCTCAGTTGGAACACAGTCCCATACAACAAAAGGTTGGGGATTCGATTCCCGGTCAGGGCACATACCTAGGTTTCAGGTTCAATCCCCAGTCAGGGTGCGTACAGGAGGCAACCAATTGATGTTTGCTTTCTCATCTCTCTCTCTCTCCCCCTCCCTCCCTCTAAACATATCCAAGGGTGAGAATTTTAAAAGATATATAGAGATAGATAGATAGATAGATAGATAGATAGATAGATAGATACAAAGGGAGTCTTGACTGTGGATGGTGAGTACACACTGCAATATACACATGATGTATTATAAAGCTGTACATTTAAATTTGTATGTTATTAACCAATATCACTCCTACAAATTTAAGAAAAAGAATGTGAAAAGCATTAACTATAAAACTTTTCAGAAGACTATAATATAGTAAACTATTTTAATCATGCCAAGGTGGCTTGGGAGGGGCCGGTGTGGGATAGAGGAGGTCAATGGGGGAAAAAATACAAAGGGGACATCTGTAATACTTTCAACAATAAAGATAAATTTAAAAATAAAATGATGCCAGGGTAGTCGCATATAAAATCTAAAGAAACTTTGTTCACCAAAAAACACTATTAAGCTCCAAGACCTAAATTAAGTGCTAAAACTATAAAACTCGCAAAAGAAAACATAGGTACAGGGAAGGAGTGGTTGAAGATGGCAACAATGATCCTAAACTCACCACCTTCCAAAGACACACTGAATCTACAGCTATATATGGAACAATTTCCTCTGAAAAAGACCTAAAAACTAACTAAGCAATTCCTTCACAACAGGCAAATGAGGAAAATGCCCCGTCAAAGCAGACAGCTACAGAATGACAAATAGGAAGGAATGGGGTGCTCACAGATGGACAGGAAGAGACATTACGGTGGTAAAACAGAACAAGTTATTGGGTGCTTTGTTCGAATGTCTATGGATCATGAGAAACCAAGAAGCTAAACACACACAAAACAAACGGGTCGAACAACTGGAGGCATAAGGAGAGAAAAAAGGAGAAAAAGAACAGGATAAATAGAAGAGAATTTTAGACATGAAAATGTTAATAATACATGGAAAAAATAAAGCTTGTGCCTAGGAAAAAAGAAAGCAAAGGTATGTCTTTGTAACCTTGGATTATGCAACAAACCGGTTTCTTAGATAGGATACCAAAAGCAAAAGTAGTAAAAGATAAAATAAATTCAACTTCATCACAATTAAAAACTTTTGGCCCTGGTGTGACTACCACCCAGCTATTATCTGGAACAGTAGTCATTTATCTCCATCCTTATTCTCTCCCACCTAAGAGGATGCCATCATCACCATTAACCCATTAAATTCATTAATTAAATACATTAAATTCCCAATCGGTTTCTGTCCATTTCTGACTTTTCTGACGGATTCCTTCTGTTTTCCATACACTGGGATCACACTGTTTTATTTATTGAGGCTTAACATTATTTTGTAAAATCTTGCAGAGCCTGACCTGTAAGCACTAGCTACTTTTCAAATAATTTTAAGTTTTTCTATTGTTTAACCTTATTTGGGGGGCAGAGGGGCAAGCTAAAGTGACGTTTCTGGCTCCAAAATAAAAATGTGAGAGCTGCCCTAACCGGTTTGGCTCAGTGGATAGAGCGTCGGCCTACGGACTGAAAGGTCCCAGGTTCGATTCTGGTCAAGGGCATGTACCTTGGTTGCGGGCACATCCCCAGTAGGAGGTGTGTAGGAGGCAGCTGATTGATGTTTCTCTCTCATCGATGTTTCTAACTCTCTATCCCTCTCCCTTCCTCTCTGTAAAAAATCAATAAAATATATAGTTAAAAAAAAAATGTGAGAGCTGCCCTGGGTGGGTGGCTCAGCTGGTTAGAGCGTTGTCCCATACACCAAAAGGTTGTGGGTTCAATTCCCAGTCAGGGTGCATATTTGGTTGCAGGTTCGATCCCCAGTTGGGGCACATATGGGAAGCAATGGATCAATGTTTCTCTCTTTTTCTCTCCCTTCCCCTCTCTAAAAATCAATAAACATGTCCTCAGGGTGAGGATTTTTTTTTTAAATGAGAGAGCCATTTATATATGGAAGATCCAATGGACATGAGCCTACTAAGGTCCCAGAACTATCTTTTCAGTTGGGGAACTAAAGACTAACAAAGATTATCACTTTAAAGTGGATATTGATGAAAATGGGCACCGTTTATCTTTAAGAATGGTTAGTTTAGTGCTGGTGCAAAGGATGAATTGAGCATTGTTGAAAAAAAAGGCAATGAATTATGAAGACAGTCCAATTTAAGTAATACTGGCAACTGAAACCATCTGTACAACCAATGTTTCCCTTAGTGGCTTTGAAATAACACCACCTGTGGTCTACACGTGCTTCAGGGCCTGTGCATGTTAGCGGACAGCAATCAGCAGCTGTGGAGGAAGATGCAGAATCAGAAGGTCTTTGAAGAAGAGGAGGCTGTCAAACTCCCACATAATCTGGAAAGTGATCTACCCCTAGAAATGGTAGCAAGGTTCCACAGATAAAAGTAAAACGTAATGATGAAGATATTGAATATAATGAGGAGGAGGAAACTGAAGAAAGAGTTCCAGTAAAGAAACCTATACATATCAAACTAGAATGAAAAAGACTAAAAAATAAAACGGGAAAAACTCCTAAAATACAAAAGGACCTAGCTTTGTAGATGACATTAAATAAAAAATTCAGGCAAATCGAGAAAAACCATATTGAACAGTCCTGGTATTGTGAGCCCAAAAATGAAGAGAGAGAAAAAGGAGACAAATAAAGTTCATACTGAGCATCATCAACAATCCACACTGAAATCTTCTATTTAAATATCAATCCCCTTTTCAGAATGGAAGCAATCTTACTCTTAACACTCAAAAAAGCAAAAAAAAAAAAACACTTGTACATGAATGTTATAGAAACATTATTCATAACAGCTAAAAGTGAACATAACCCAAATGTCCATCAACTAATGAATGAATAAACAAAACAGTATATACGTGCAAAATTTTATTCAGCCATACCAAGAAACGAATTGCTGATACAAGATACAGCATGGATAAATACTGGAAACATACTAAATGAAAGAAACACGCTAAATGAAATGTCACATATTATATGATTCTATTTATCTGAAATGTGCAGAATATGTAAATCCATACAGACCAAAAGAGATTATTGGTTACCAGGAGCAGGGACAAGGGGGACATAGAGAGTAATTGCTAATAGGTATGTGGTTGTTTTTCAAGTAATAAAAATGTTCTGGAATTATATTGTGGTGATAATTGCACAACTTTATGACTACATTAAAAGCCACTGGATTATACACTTTAAAAGAGTCACTATTATGGTATGTGAATTTTTTATCTCAATAAAAAAATCCCTACACACACATACCACAAATAAAGAAAAATGACTAGCCACAATACAGAAGTTATCTGCTATACACATCAATGACAAGAGACTTGAGGAAATACTAGAAATAATAAAATGACCAATTGAAAGAAAAAAATCCCCATATGGAACACAAATATACCATAAACAATAGAAAATAAGCTCTATCTCATTCCTGATGAGGCAAAATGCAAATTAAAACCACAGTGAGAACTATTTCACATCCAACTGAAAAAAATTATCAAATGAAGGCAAGGCTATACACAAAATGGAACTTGTACATGCTACCATTGAGAATGTAAAATGGTACTGACATTTTAGCAAATTTGGTATAATCTAGTATATGCAAAGATATGCATACTCTGGCCAAACAATACCTTTCCTGGGCACATGTCCTAGAAAATCTGTTTCCACGTGAACCAAAAAATATAGCACTAGTATATGAAATAGCAACAAAATTAAAAACAATCCATCCAATAAGATCAAAAATAAAATGAATAAATAAGGTTGCTATTAGCATACAATAAAATAATACAACTGAGGAAATTAATGAATGAATGAAACTAAGAAAACAACAAAAAAAGTCAGAATCACAGAATAAATTTGAAATGTATAGAAAAATCAACATCATCTTCTTTTAAAGAGACAAACATTCATTCTTAGAATACATTAAGCAGTAAAATCAAACACTTACTTGCTTCTTTTTCAGTTTAAGGATCTGCTGCTCCACTTTAGCAATTTCTCGATCTACACGATCCATACTCTGTATTAACTCTTCCTTTGAAAGTTTTGAAGGTGAAGCATTTTGATCATCTCCACATGGTTGCCCAGAGATTGGAGAGGATGGAGCTTCATGTTTGCCTCCAAATGCTGGATCCTTTAGAGAAGAAAATCAAAAACAATTTATTTATTTTTTAATATATACTTTTTAATTAATTTCAGAGAGGAAGAGAGAGGGAGAGATATAAACATCAATGAGAGAGAATTATTGATCAGCTGCCTCCTGCACGACGCACTGGGGATCTAGCCCACAACCTCCTGGTTCATAGGTCAACACTCAACTACTGAGTCACTCCAGCTTGGCAGAGAACAACAACTTGTTCCTCACTAAGAGCCAATGGTAGTGTCATGATTCTCTTAACTGAAAAAGTCAATTTTAAAATGTCAAACGATGGTCACTGGCTTCAATTCAACACGAACAGGAATCCCCAATCTGGGGTGCAGTTAAGAAGGAAACTTTATTTAGTGCAAACAGCTCAATAGTGCTACAGTGTGACTTTTAAAACAGCAAGGCTATGAAGCTGCCCTTGGGCCAGGTCCAGGTCCCTCTTCACTTAGGCAGCTCTGCTCCACTGTGCTCTGCTCCAGGATGGTTCAGTGTCTCAGCTCTAGCAGTAGAAACAGTCTTCAGTGGAAAGTGCACTCTCCAAGCCAGAAGGATGCGGACTTATATAGAAAGAAGTCCCTGCCACTGGTACCTTATTGGTCTGTTCTCAAATGAGGACTCAGAATCCTTCCAGTTTGATTGGCTCAAAGGCACTATACAGAATGGTAAGAATAGAGCTGCTCTGATTGGTTGGAGCTGCACAGCTCTGACTGAATGGGGAAAATCTTCAGTCCTATTGGTTGAAATAATAGAAACTCCTTCAGAAGGACTGGCTCAGATGGCAGAAACACAGTGCAAGCAGGCAGTTTAGCGCAGGCGCTCCTTTGTAAAGTACAGTTTGCATGAGAGGCCCCTGTGAGGAAATGGCTGCTAGGGCCTGTTTTGTTTTGTTGTTTGTTTTAGCCCAGTTAGCCACAAGGAGCCCTTCATAGTAGATGTATTTTTTCCTTTCTGAGTTCACAAAAACAGCAGAGCCATGTGTACTATATCTCTATATGGAAGTCCTACAATAGTAATTTTTATACATACAACCTCCACTGATACTTATATCACTTTTATAATTCAGACATATCATTCACTATTTTGAAGATTTTAACAGCTATACAGAATGAGGTGGCAGGTTGACTAACCAACCTTCGGTATAACAATATAGGGACTATATAGAATTTCTGGGGAAATAATAATGCAATCAAGACAAAGGAAGATACCAATTTCTCAGCCATTTTCTTGCAATGGTTCTTCAAAAGATATGAACATGTAGGTTGGAATATGGTATAAACTACAGATGGAAATCTGTGTGCCTACCCAACTTAACAACTACAATATGGTCAAGAGTTCCTATCATAAAGTTTTCAGGCTTTCCAAGAACCAATAATAAGGCACAGAAGTTAAGAAAATTACCTAGGAACTTCTGTTGCTACTATCACCTAGGCCTATCCTTATAAAGAGCAACTAACCCTGCCTACACTACAGTGCATATAACATCTCTTTAGCCAAATATAACATACCATTTCACCTCAAAATCAGCAGGAAACTGTAGAATAAAAGCCCCTCTACATCCCCCCACCCCATGTAGGTACGTACGTATACACACACACACACACACACCCCCTGTTAATTACCAGTCAAAGGTAAAGATATAAGCAATACTGAAAAGCAAATAAATTTCAGATTAAGATATTAGTTTTCTTCAGGCTAAAAGAAATCTAGAATAAGCATAGTTCATAGGACTATAGTTATTCTAATTCTGTCAAGAATGCCATTGGTATTTTAACGGGGATTGTATTAAATCTGTATATTGCTTTAGGTAGTAATGACATTTTAACAACAGTCATTCTTCCAATCCATGAGCAAGGTACAGTCAAACTTCAGTTCTCAGATTTCTCCCATCTTCAACATTTTAGTTCTCCACCAAGTTGCTCCAGAAAAAAATGTCTCGGTTATTAATGTTCTGGACCTGACAACCCTTTCATGCTGATGTATCAGCATGACAAAAGTGTCTTTCAGGTCACAAACAAAGGAGAGAATGCTGTGAATATTTTTGTAAAATTTTTTTTTTTGCTTTTTTTTGATGGTGAAATGAATGATTAGCACAATTTTAAAACATAAAGAGGACGGAAACCAAGATGGTGGCATAGGTAAGCACCTGAAATTGCTGCCTCGCACAACCACTTCAAAACTACAATGACAAAATGGACATCATCCAGAACCACAGGAAGGCTGGCTGAGTGGAAATTCTACAACTAGAAGGAAAGAGAAAAGCACACTGAGACTCAGAGGAGGTGCGGAAGTAAAGTGCAGAGATACAGAGGCGCGCGAGGAGAGGGCTGGCAACTGAGGACGCAGTTGTCTTTTTCAATCGGAAGGGAGACTCAAGCTCCCGACTGCTCTGAACTCCAGTTCCAAGCGGGCGAGTCTCTGGGGACCCAGACTCATACGGGGAGGAAATGAACTGTCTGGCATCTGGTAGAACTCGAGGGCGGCTTTCTCTCAGAGGTGCTTGCAGCGATTACCAATTACTGAGGGACACTGAGACCCGGGGCCTCTTAGGGCAGGGATGAGGATCAGCCATAGCTGTTTGCTCAGCCCTGTTGATTCCCTGAGACCCCACCCCATCCAAGCTGTGCGCAGAGGCTTTTGCATATGAATG
>NW_005362033.1:3251643-3260546 GCF_000412655.1 Myotis brandtii
CCCGCCCTGCCCTGTTGATCCCGCCCCGCCCAAGCCCTGCGCAGAGCCATTTGCCAGATCGCCTCAGGCAAAGGCTAGATTAGCACCTCCCCAGAGGACAGAAGTTTTCCGCGGCAGACACAGCTGATTCACACAGCCAGTCGGCCTGGTGGTCAAATCCCTCTAGTATTAACTACAACAATCAAGGCTCAACTAGAACAAGACTGCGCACAAAGACCACTAGGGGGTGCACCAAGAAAGCATAAAAAATGCGGAGACAAAAAAACATGACAGAAATGGAGGATATAGAGCTAAAAAACGCAATTTTGAGGGCTTGCAATAAACTTTTGGAGAGCCTCACGAAAACTAATGAGACCCTCGATGCTATGATAAAGAAACAACTAGAAATTAAGCATACATGGTCTGAAATAAAGAATATTACACCCAATAGCAGACCAGAGGAGCGCAAGAATCAAGTCAAAGATTTGAAATACGAAGAAGCAAAAAACACCCAACCGGAAAAGCAAAATGAAAAAAGAATCCAAAAATACGAAGATAGTGTAAGGAGCCTCTGGGACAGCTTCAAGCGTACCAACATCAGAATTATAGGGGTACCAGAAGAAGAGAGAGGGCAAGATATTGAAAACCTATTTGAAGAAATAATGACAGAAAACTTCCCCTACCTGGTGAAAGAAATAGACTTCCAAGTCCAGGAAGCGCAGAGAACCCCAAACAAAAGGAATCCAAAGAGGACCACACCAAGACACATCATAATTAAAATGCCAAGAGCAAAAGACAAAGAGAGAATCTTAAAAGCAGCAAGAGAAAAAAAGTCAGTTACCTATAAGGGAGTACCCATACGACTGTCAGCTGATTTCTCAACAGAAACTTTGCAGGCCAGAAGGGAGTGGCAAGAAATATTCAAAGTGATGAATAGCAAGAACCTACAACCAAGATTACTTTATCCAGCAAAGCTATCATTCAGAATTGAAGGTCAGATAAAGAGCTTCACAGATAAGGAAAAGCTAAAGGAGTTCATCACCACCAAACCAGTATTATATGAAATGCTGAAAGGTATCCTTTAAGAAGAGGAAGAAGAAGAAAAAGGTAAAGATACAAATTATGAACAACAAATACATATCTATCAACAAGTGAATCTAAAAATCAATAAACTGATGAATATAATAGAATCAGGGGCTTAGAAAGGGAGTGGACTGACAATTCTCGGGGGGGAAGAGGTGTGGGGGGTGTGGGAAGAGACTGGAAAAAAAAAATCGTACACCTATGGATGAGGACAGTGGGGGGGGGAAGTGGGGGTAAGGGCAGAGAGTGGGGTGGGAACCGGGTGGAGGATAGCTATGGGGGGAAAAAGAGGAACAACTGTAATAATCCGAACAATAAAGATTTAATAAAAAAGTAAATAATAAATAAATAAATAAAACATAAAGAGGCCATCAAGAGTGCTGATGTTGCTAAGGGTGTGAAAGAAACAATGATCACAGGCAATTAAGAATTAGAAAAACTTGTTGATTTGGATAAGTGAAATGCAGTTAGCCAGTGATAGCAGTGATGTGAAAAAGCAAAGATGCTGCACCCCTGGAATGAGTGCTGAAAGTGATTTATTTAAGGCTAGTAGGTGATGGTTCTATAAATTAAACACGTTAAGCGCCCAGCCTGTTTTGTCTTCCCGACAGAAAGTATAGTGTCAGTCACTGGTGACTGACTGGGCACTTAACACGTTAAGAAAAGAAGTGTTTGTTTACAGATTAAACAGTACATTATACATATACTGTATATAAGGATAAAACAGAAATCATTTGGGGGTCTGGAACGAGTTAATTCAATGTACATGATTTCTAATGGGGAAAAAAATCAGTTTTTGAACAAACTGCTTCTCAAAGTCTTCCAGAACAAATTAGGTTCGAGAACCGAGGTTTCACTGTATACCCTTCCATTTATTTGTTTATTCTTCAATTTCTTCAATATCTTATAGTTTCCAGAGTATAGGTATTTCATCTTTTGGATAAATTTGTTACTAGGTATTTTATCCTTTTTGATGGAATTGTAAATAGGACTGCTTTATTTTCTCCATATTACTCACTAGTAGTGTACAAAAACACAATAGATTTCTGTATGTTGATTCTATATCCTGTAACTTTACTGAAATCATTCATTAGTTCTAACAGTTTTTAGGTGGAGACTTTAGCGTTTTCTATATATAGTATGTCATCTGCAAATAATGACAGTTTTACTTCTTCCTTTTAAATTTGGATACCTTTTATTTCCTGTTTTGTCTGATTACTGTGGCTTCCAATGCTATGCTGAATAGAAGTGGTGATAGTGAGACTTTTTTTTTCTGTGAGCAACTTGGTGGAGAACTGAAATGTTCAAGATGGGAGAAATCTGAGAACTGAAGTTTGACTGTACCTTGCTCATGGATTGGAAGAATGACTGTTGTTAAAATGTCATTACTACCTAAAGCAATATACAGATTTAATACAATCCCCGTTAAAATACCAATGGCATTCTTGACAGAATTAAGAATCCTGATCTTATAAGTTTTCATATTAAGCATATTAGCTGTGGTTTTGTCATACATATCCTCTATTATGTTGAATTATGTTCCTTCTATACCAACTTTGTTGAAAGTTTTTACCACAAAAGGATACTGAATTTTTTCAAATGCTTTTGCTGCATCTATTGAGATGATTATGCGGTTTTTATCCTTTAGTTTGTTAATGTGATATATCATATTGACTGATTTACAAATGTTTAACCATCCTTATATCCCTATGAATAAGCTTTTAAGATCCCTTTCTGCTAAAAGTTCCATAACTAGGTATTATATTTGTGGCAATTTATTCAGTCATGGAAGAAGACCTAGTATATATTTTTAAATGCTGCAAAATACTTGTATTTTTATACCCATAAACTATAATACAGATATTTAGTATGATGAGGAGGGTATCAAAACTCCCCCAAATTTAGCTCATTTATAGCTTATGACAAAGAGCTTTCCCCCACCCAACTTATTTTGTAAATTTTCACATTTACATAACAGTTGAAAGTTGAGTATAATAGATATTTATCTTTCATCTAGATTCACTAGTTAACATTTTACTTTATTTGTTTTCTCTCTACACATACATACACACTTACCCTTTTTTACCTTGGCTCAACTATATGAAAATAAATTGCAGACAATCACTATGTCTTAAATCACTTTTCCCTGCATAAAAAACCAAAGAAAATATGTGGGTATTTTTTTACCTAATATCAGGGTGGGAAGAGCCGTTATTTGCAAAGGTAAATAAATTATAAAGAAGAGATTTGCTAATAAAAAGAGGGAGAGAGTAAGAGATATTAATGTATGATAGTAAAGGGGTTGATATCTTTTTAAGAGTTTTAAAGAATTAGTTTATTCTAAAATAAATATTTATTCATTTCCTACTAAGTACCAGCTTTAATGATAAGTAAAATGTACAATTTAAAAAAAGATAAACTCTTTGCTTAATCCCTTCACCATTTTCTCCCTGCCCTGAAACTCGCCTCCCCTCTGACAACTGTCAGTCTGTTCTCTATCTATGGGGCTGTTTCTGTTTGTTAGTTTATGTTGTTCATTGGATTTCAACACATGAGTGAAATCATTTGGTACTTGTCTTTCCCTGACGGGCTTACTTCACTTAGCATAATACCCTCTAGATCCATCCATGCTGTCGCCAAGTGGTAAAAAAAAAAAAACAAAAACAAACAAACAAACAAAAAAACAGCCCTAGTTGGCTGCTCAGTGGTTAGAGCGGTGATGGCAAACCTTTTGAGCTCTGAGTGTCAGCATTTTGAAAAACACTAACTTAACTATGGTGCCGTGTCACATATAGAAATTTTTTGATATTTGCAACCATAGTAAAACAAAGACTTATATTTTTGATATTTATTTTATATATTTAAATGCCATTTAACAAAGAAAAATCAACCAAAAAAATGAGTTCGTGTGTCACTTCTGACACGTGTGTCATAGGTTCGCCATCACTGGGTTAGAGCATCAGCCCATAGACTGAAGGGTCACAGGTTCGCTTCTAGTCAAGGGCACGTACTGTGGTTTCAGATTCAATCCCTGGCCCCAGTTGGATGCGTGCGGGAGGCAAACAAACAATGTGTCTCTATCATATTGATGTTCCTCTCTCTCTGTATCTCCCACTCACTTCCACTCTCTTTAAAAATCGATGGAAAAAAATATCCTCGGGTGAGGATTAATAAAAATGAAAAATAAAAAGCCTCATAGACACAAACAATAGCATGGTGATTACCAAAAGGAAAAGGGGGGGGGGGGGGGGGGGCAGTGATAGTAGAGGGCATAAGGGGAATAAATGGTGATAGAAGTAGAATTGAGTTGGGGTGGTGAATACACAATACAATATACAGATGATGTATTATAAAACTGTACACCTGAAACCTCTAATTTTATTAACCAATGTCACCCCAATACATTCAACTAAAAAAAAGATAAACACAGCAACAAAATAAAGGCATAATAAACAAACATACATTTCATTAAAGAAAGGCAAATAATAATAAACACAAAGAAAAAGAGGTTTGATCTTAGTAGAGCCTTCTGATAAATACACATTATTTGAAATGTCACGAAATATAGCTGCATATTAAAATTAGTTATCTCCAAGATACAGAATTACAGGTAACTTTTTACTTGTACTAGTATTTGCAAGTCTCCTAAAGAATATACATTTTTTATATTAGAAAAAAATGTTTTTTCTTTATAAATACACTTAATCCACACATAAATAGTATCTTGTCCCATGTTGCAAGTTAAAAAATTTCAGAAGATTATTTAACATTTAACTTAAATTTAGGAAAATTATGGTAGTCTTGAGTACCTCTGACCACATTTTACAGTCCAGCAAGCCAGTACAAAATGCTTGAGAGTTATTCGATAGCAATTTTTCTTTATAACAGTCCTCAGATTGTTTTCATTTACTAAAAAATCTAAAGTACTGACTTCAAAAGTCTGGAACAATAAGTCTGTGGTTTTTCGTTTTATTTAACAAAATTCTTACTTTCCCATAGCACTAACCTTTAGAGACTGTAACTGGACTTTCTTTTAGGCAAGGTGCCTGAATTCAACTAAATAAATATTAGAGACTGACAGTTCTACAGAGTAAGGGAGCAAATATTTACCTTCTTTGCATCTGCAGAAGACCTCAACCCTTCTGGTAGCATGTGCACTAAAGGTAAGACCGTGGCACTGACACGCTGGAAATGGGAATCAGAAACCTGCTCCAAACGTGGTCTCTTGGATTCCAGTGAATCATGATCCACTGGGGACGGGCCTGGGTGGAACTGTTCATATCCAGGTCTCCTTTCTTGAGGCCTAATACATACAAAGAAAATAAACACTTAAAAAAGTTTAAGTGATGTACAACTTCCTACTAATATCCCTGGTTGGACTTTGAAATAAGTGAAAAAATTAGCTTACTTCCAGAATGAATCCCTGTCCTCTTCTCCCGCACCCCAGAAGAATATATACCTCACTATAAAGTATTATAATTTTCTATTGAATTCCAATAGAAAAATATTCTGCAACAGATTTGGAAGTGCCAGTGGTAAAGAAATGAGAGATGTAGTAAAAGATTTCAATTTAGCCCGGCCAGTGGCTCAGTGGTTGAGCATCGGCCTATGAACCAGAAGGTCACCTTTCGATTCCCAGTCAGGGCACAAGCCCGGGTTATGGGCTTATCCCCAGTAGGGGGCATGGAGGAGGCAACCGACCAATGATTCTCTCTCATCATTGATGTTTCTATCTCTCTCTCCCTCTCCTTTTCCCTCTGAAATCAATAAAAAATATTATTAAAAAATATTTCAATTTACAGAAAATTTAAAGTTGCTGAAGAATATCTATAAAATAATATATTTCAACCTATAATTATTGAATTCAGTATAATCTAGACACTAGAATAACACCATTCTTAACCAATAAAAAAAAAAAAACCAAAAGCAAAAAAAAAAAAAAAACACCCATAAATTTAGCCCTGGCTGGTGGTACAGTTGATTGAAACATCATCCTATACACCAATGGGTTGGGGGTGGATATCCAATTAGGGAACATACCTAGGTTGCAAGTTCGATCCCCAGTTGGGGTGTGTTCAGGAGGTAACCAATTGATATTTCTCTCTCACACACTGATGCCTCCCCCTCTCTTTCTTTCTCTCTCTCTCTCAACAAATGACTTGAGTTGTGAGGTATTATGGAGACTTAAAGAAAAGTCTCCTAACTGGAAATGCAACACTGTTTTTGAAGATATAATTCCGACCCCCCACACATGTATTCTGTTTAGTTTCCCCAAGTACATAAGTGTCTTGAAGGTCCGAAATCTGACTTTGATTTCTTGAAATAATGTACCATGCAGAGTACTACAGATGAGTATTTTGATCATTTGACTTTTCATTTTCTACCAAGTTATTTACAGAAGTGATATTTTACTTTATGGCCAAGCTTTAAAAAGAAATGACTCAAAAATAACGTTTTCTAGCAGTACCACAATATGTTTATTTTTTTTATGCTTGTAAGAGAGAAAATACCACAGTGATTATGCCTTCCTCTAAATGTTTCCATAATATTTAGTCTCATCTCTCAGACTGAACAAGGTATAAGAACAATGAGAATGTAAAGTTTTGTCTCATTTCAACTATCCTGGTGACACATATCTGGATGAAGATTACATTTTACAAACATTTTTATCTTCTTGACATTTTATCATCTTTCCATAGGCTCAAAAAAACATTTCATTGAAATGATAATCACTGGATTTCATTTTTTAGGGTAGATGATGAAATAAGCCCTGAATTCCATAAAATTATAGTACTTCAAAAATTTGAAATCTCATGTAAGATATAAAATCTCATTATCTTCTTAAAATTCACAATGACATCACGAAAAATAGTGGAGTAGGAAGCTACTTGTACTCAATATAGTATTGAGGGTTGTCAAAGCACTAGACAAGAAAAATAAATAAAATGCACCCAAAATGGAAAGGAAAAAGTATTTCTCTTTGCAGATGGCATGGTCTCATATCTAGAAAACTCCAAAGAACACACAAACAAACAAAATGTTAGAGCTAATAAATGAGTAGAGCAAAATTACAGGATACAAACAAACATGGGAAACTCAGTTTTTGTTTTTATAATACATTTAAAAATATATTTTATTGATTTCAGAGAGGAAGGGAGAGGGAGAGAAAGATAGAAACATCAATGATGAAAGAGAACCATTGATCAGTTGCCTCTTGCACGTCCCCTACTGGAGATCAAGTCTGCAACCTGGGCATGTGCCCCAAATGGGAATTTAACTGTGACCTCCTGGTTGCTCAATCACTGAGCCACACTGGCTGGGCCAAAAATCAGTTTTATTTCTATACATTAGCAATGAATAATCTGAAATGACATTAAAAAAACAATTCAATTTGTAACATCTAAAATAATAAAATAGGAATAAATTTGACCAAGAAGGCTCAAGACCTACAGCTTGAAAAACACAAAACACTGCTGGAAGAAATAAAGGAAAACTTAAATAAATAGTAAGACATCATGTATTGAAAGATTTAAGATTGTTAAGATGACAATACTACACAAAGCTATCTACAGGCCGCATGCAGCCCACAACAAATATTTTTGTGTCCCAGCCTTTCTAATGGTATATAAGAAACGTTTTAATGAAAAATTCGTAACTTAATTTTTACAATATCTTGTTATACATAATTATTAATAACAAACTACAACATGCGCTAATGACTGATTACTATCATTGTGATGCATTCACTTCCTTTATGTGCTTTATGCGCAGGCGCACCATTTCTCTCCACTAATACTAGCAGCAAATATTTTAGCAGCCGATTACCCTGTCATTAGTCTTGGACTGACTTGTTTGGTGTGCACAACAGGAAATACTTCACTTTGGGAGAACAAGAAAAATAGGTATATTTGCGTTACACTTATTAATTTGTGCAGTTATTCAACGTCTGGTAAGTTAATGTTCAAGAAAAAATGTTTAATTTTTATTAAAATGTTCTATTATTTTGTTAACGACTACTCATTTATTTTAGCCCTTTGTATTCAGCATGTCTCTATCGAAACAAACCTATGTTTCTATGAAAATTGAAACTTTTGTTTTTTTGTGGCCCACAGAAACTTAAACCTTGTTTATTTGGCCTGTGTTAGTTAACTTTTGAGTTTGACATGCTTGATCTACAGATTCAATGTAATCTGTAATAAAATCCCAATGGCGTGTTTTGTTTTCTTTTTGGAGAAAGAGAAAAACCCATCATAAAATTCACATAAAATCACAGGGGAATCCAAATAGCCAAAACAATTTTGGAAAAGAAATAAAAAGTAATAACTGACACCACAGAAATACAGAGGATTATAGGAAAACTAGGGGCCCGGTGCACGAAGATTCGTGCACTAGGGGGTGGGAGGAGTCCCTCAGCCTGACCTGTACCCTCTCCAATCTGGGAGCCCTCTCCAATCTGGAAGTTTCTGTCTGTCTTTGCAATCATATGAGCGAATTGTCTGAGACCCCCAACCCAGTTTGGTTTGTTGCTCACAGAATAAGAGGCATTTTTTTTCCCTTTGCTCCATTGGTGGAGATTTCCTGGAAGTTTTAGGATATCTTCCCTTAAATTTTCACTAGACACTCTGATTTTACTTATGTCTCTCATCTTTGATTTCCCTAAATCCCCAACCGCAACAGTGCTCCAGGCTCACTTTGCTCTAGTGCAGGGGTGGGCAAACTTTTTGACTTGAGGGCCACAATGGGTTCTTAAACTGGACCGGAGGGCTGGAACAAAAGCATGGATGGAGTGTTTGTGTGAACTAATATAAATTCAAAGTAAACATCATTACATAAAAGGGTAC
>NW_005362033.1:3260645-3261160 GCF_000412655.1 Myotis brandtii
CAGAACTACGATTCCCAGCATTCCTGGTGCTCCCTGGGCTCTGGGCTTCCGCTTCCGGTCCTGGGGCTGCCACCAAAACTACTATTCCCAAAATTCCTGGTGCTCCCCACGCTCTGGGTTTTTTCTAACCGAGGGACCCACGTCCCCCCAAGCCTCCGGCTCTCCTGCTCTGCTCTCCGTCTGGTGACCAAGGGAGTGACCGAGGGAGCAACTGAGGGAGCCACGTCCCCCCAAGCTGCCGGTTCTCCCACTCTGCTCTGTGTATGCAAATAACACGCCATCTTTGTCGAGTTAATTTGCATACCCACTCCTCATTGGCTAGTGGGCGTGGCTTGGGTGTAGCGGAGGAATACTAATTTGCATGTTTCTCTTTTATTATATAGAACTAGAGGCCCGGTGCACAAAAATTTGTGCACTCGGGGGGAAGAAGGGGTCCCTCAGCCCATCCTGTGCCCTCTCGCAGTCTGGGACCCCTCGGGAGATAATGACCTGCTGGCTTAGGCCTGCTCC
Source organism: Myotis brandtii (assembly GCF_000412655.1). Classification (NCBI taxonomy): domain Eukaryota; kingdom Metazoa; phylum Chordata; class Mammalia; order Chiroptera; family Vespertilionidae; genus Myotis; species Myotis brandtii. The sequence goes on from NW_005362033.1 coordinate 3,261,156, forward strand.
CGGGT
>NW_005362033.1:3262233-3275342 GCF_000412655.1 Myotis brandtii
GGGGGGGGGGGTCCCTTAGCCCAGCCTGTGCCCTCTTGCAGTCCAGGACCCCCTCCCTCCTTACCGCCCACCTGCTTGCTGCTTCCTACTGCTTGGCTTGCTGCTCCTTAGTGCTGCCGCGAAGGCTCCCGCCACCGCCGCTGCACTCGCCAGCTGCCCTGGCCCCTGCTGTGGGCCAGAGCTCCTCTGCTACAGCAAAGGTTTGGGTTCACATTCTGCCAGGGCACCTACTTGGTTTCAGGTTGATCCCAGTCGGGGCTGACTGCTGCTCAGGAAGTGACTGAGGACCATGTGCTCTAGTCATTTGGCGGGGAGCTGGGGTTCCATTGCCAACCTGGCCCACTCTGATCCCCACTACCCCCGCTCCTACATCAAGGACGACTTCAACTATGGCAGCTGCGTGGCCTCCGCCAGTGTACACATCCGCATGGGTAGGTCACCCTCTCCGTGGCTCGCCAGGTGTGGCTGCTGCACAGTCAACCCAGAGGCGGATTTCCGGCTTCCCAGGGAGAGGGCCCTCCACGCCGGACTCCCAGGGAGAGCTGGGTTGGAGGGAAAGCACTTCGCCTGGAGCAAAGCACCCGTCCTGTGCAGGGCTCGCAGGGTTTGTGTCTCTGATCCTGCCCTCAGCAGCCCCAGCACTGTGGTGGCGGGGCTTGGTGCTGCTGGGTTCAGGGCCCCCCTGTTAGTTTGTGCCTCTGATCCTGCCCTCAGCAGTCCCAGCACTGTGGTGGCGGGGCTTGGTGCTGCTGGGTTCAGGACCGCCCTGTGGGTTTGTGCCTCTGATCCGGCCCCCAGCAGCCCCAGCACCATGGTGGCAGGGCTTTGGGGCTGCTGGGTGCCGCCCACCCCCTGCGGGTTTGTGTCTCCGATCCTGCCCCCAGCAGCCCCAGCACTGTGGTGGCGGGGCTTGGTGCTGCTGGGTTCAGGGCCCCCCTGCGGGTTTGTGCCTCTGATCCGGCCCCCAGCAGCCCCAGCACCATGGTGGCAGGGCTTGCGTCTGCTGGGTGCCGGGCCCTCCTGTGTGTTGTGTCTCTCATCCGGCCTCCAGCAGCCCCAGCACCGTGGTGACTGGCCTTGGGTCTGCTGGGTGGTGGGCCTACGGGTTTGTGTCTCTGGTACCTCCAGCAGCCCCAGCACCCTGATGGCGGGGCTTGGGGCTGCTGGGTGCCAGGCCTGCATGTTTGTGTCTCTGATCGGGCCCCCAGCAGCCCCTGCAAAAATAAGGATTCCTCGGGCTGATCGTGCCACCAAGCCCTGCCACCCAGGACAGCACATGGGGGTCCCGCCCACCCAAGGTCGCACATGGGGGTCCCAACCGCCCAGGGCCGCAAACAGGGGTCCCCCCACCCAGGGCCACACACGGGGTCCCGGCTGGGGGCGGGGCTTAGGCAGCACACGGGGGCCAGGATGGTGGCTTGCACTGGCCCGCCCTGCCTGCAGTATGCAAATTAGCCGCCATCTTCGTTGGCGGTTAATTTGCACATCACGCTGATTAGCCAATGGGAGGCATAGCAAAGGTATGGTCAATTACCATGTTTGTCTATTATTAGATACGATAGGATATTACAAACAACTATATGCCAACAAATGGTACAATCTGGAATGGGTAAACTCCTAGAAACGAACTATCGAGAAGAAACAAAACCACTGACACATGAATTAGTAAATATATAATTTAACATTTAAAATTTCAAAAAATTCAAATGTACTATGAAAATCTTTGTGAAAACAATTACAATTATATATTGGGAGTCCTGATGAAGCTAAACATGAAATGTGCATTCTAAATTAACATTTTTGCCTTTTAAAAAATAATACCTATAGAATGTTGCAGCCAATTTGGAAACAATCTGGTAGTTTCTCAAATAGTAAAGAAATCTTAAACGTTCATTTATATCATCGAACAATTCTACTGCAAGTTAAATTACCAAGAGAAAGGAAAATAAATGGCACACAAAAATTTGTGTATGAATGTGCATAGCAGCATTTATATAATACAAGTCTAAGCGACCATTACACAGAACGACCAGAACCATCGGTCGCTATAATACGCACTGACCACCAGGCAGCAGATGCTCAACGCAGGAGCTGCCCCCTGGTGGTCAGTGCGCTCCCACAGGGGCAGAGCCGCTCAGCCAGAAGCCAGGCTCATGGCTGGTGAGCGCAGCAGCGGTGGTGGGAGCTTCTCCCGCCTCCACGGCAGTGCTAAGGAGCAGTGAGCCGAGAGGTAAGAAGCAGCGAGCAGGTGGGTAATAAGGAGCGAGGGGTCCTGGACTGTGAAAGGGTGCAGGCAGGGCTGAGGGACACAAACACATGCATGCACACACACACACACACACATACACATACACCCAGTGCACAATTGTTATGCACTGGGCCTCTAGTTATTCATAATAGTCAAAAAGTAAAAACCAATCAAATTTCAATTGATGAATGGATAAAAAAAGTGAGTATCCAAAAGCAGAAACAAAAAACAAGAACACCAGATTTTCATAATAAAAATGCTGTAGACTTTTAAACATAAAAGTTCCTATATTTTACTGACTTTCATTTCTTAATATCATCTTTAAATACCTTTAAGCTCTGGCCAGTGTTCTAAATGATTAGCGCATCAGCCTGTGCACCACAGGGTCTCAAGTTCAATGCTGGGGCAAGGGCACGTACCCCCCGTGTTGCAGGTTCACTCCCCAGCCCTGGTTGGGGCCCATGTGTAGGCAACCAATCAATTCTCTCTCTCTCTGTCTCTCCCTTTCCCTTCTACTATCTCTAAAGAAAAATCAATGGGAAAAAAATATCCTCAGGTGAGGATTAACAAAACAACAAAAGAATCACAAACTGTATTTTTTAAGAATATCTGTTTTATTTTTATAAAGATATGAGAAAAAAATATGTAATAAAGCTTAAAATGGAAAGAACTGCTGCTATATACCAGATAAAAGCTTCTTTATCACAAGAAAAGTAGTTCCTAAAAAATTCCTGTTAAAGGGTAAGGAAAACATTATAAAAACCATTAAAAAGGTGAAATTTTAGCCGTGGCCCATGTTTCCCAGTGGTTAGAGCACTGGCCTATGAACCAAAGGGCATGTACCAAAGTGCATATACGTGGGTTGCAGGTTCAGTACCGGCCCCAGCTGGGGTGCATGGAGCAGGCAACCAATCAATGTGTTTCTCTCATATCTCTCCCTCCCTCCCTCCTTCCCTCTCTATCTCTTGCTCTCGCTCTCGCTCTCCCCACACACATACCCTCCCTCCTTTTCACTCTCTCTCTAAAAAAAAAAGGTAAAACTATCCTCAGGTGAGGATTAACATAGCACTTAGAACCAGGGCCACTCACTGCTGGCCTGCAAAAAAAAGATGAAATTTTATTTAACATTTCCATTATATAAGTACCAACTCACTCCAACCACACTTTTCAAATTCATACCTTTATACATTCTCCCAATATTTACCGTACCTCTACGTGGGGTAGTTATAGTCTTTTTACTTTGTCAAGAATTATTATTGACATTCTGTTATAATACCATAATTCATCTATATAACTCATATGGACTTTCTACTTAAATGAGTTTATGGCATCTATTCTCTATTTAGCTAGATCCCATCACCTACTAGAAATTGTTTTTTAGAGTTTTAGATGTTCAGTGTTTTCATGTCTAAGGATGTCTATTGCTTTTATTCTTGAACATGTCTGGCATAATATTCTTGGATCTCAATTCCTTTTTCTAAGAATTTTGTAGCTATTGTTTTACTATCTTCTGACACTATAGAAATTTGAGGCCAGACTCTTCTCCCCATCAAAGATTTATTTTGCTTACTGGATTCCTGATTATTTTACTTACCCTTGAACTTTAATAAGTTAACAAGGATCTGTCTAGATATTGATCATTCTGTGTAATTTTTTCCTAGAGACAGGTCTGGGTATTTCTTATCAACTTTGTTTACTTTACAAGGAAAAAAACAGATTATTTTATTATGAAATTTTTTCCCCTTTACCATGTTCTTCATCTCAGAAACACATGCTCATATGATACATTGGGTGGTTGTAATTTGTCCTTCAGATTAATCAACTTCTTTCAAATTGCTTTCATCTTTGTCCTTTTCTTCTGCATTCACTCTTATTATCTTACAACTTTCTTCCATAACAAAGGTCTGACCTTTAGCCACACCTATTTTAATTCTGTTTCACCTCATTTTATATGTTAAGTACATAGTGATGAGGTTGGGGGCACTGGGATGTCCAATCTTCCATTTTATCTAATTTGGCTGTTTTGTGTTTGAATACTTCATTATTAATTTTAAACTAGTGGCCCAGTGCATGGATTCATGCACATTGAAAGGAAATTAATTAGAAGAAATATTTTAATATCGCTGTTTGCCCTTTCTCTATAATAGAAGTGACAACCAAATTCACGATCGACAATGACAGATCGAAACACACAGGTGCGCTTACACCAGTGAGAGCTTTATATGTATCACACATGCGTGAGTCAACTTAGCCTTTTATAGATATAGAATAAACTTACTTAATTAGACCTGCTTTCTGATGTAGCTAAACTTTTTCCAGCCCAGTGAAGCACCCCAACTTCTTTTTCAGGTAATTGTCAGCAACACAGCAGTAATTACCAACACAAAGCACATTATTATTGTAGATCACGCAGGGAGAACAAAAGGTAAAATATTTAACTGCAGCAGTGTTTGACTATATTCTGCGCAGTGAGAAAACCTGAAGTCATTTTCAAGGTCCACCATTTCTTACTTCTTTTCAGTCGAGTCAAGTTCCTAAACTTTCTAAATCTCTGTTTTCCAGCTAATGAAAAGAAAATAGGATTCTGCGAGTCTCCTATCTACCTACTCCAGGACTTCTGTGAGGATCAAATGAGATGAGGCATGGGAAAAAGCTTCACAGACATTTGGTTAAAGTGTGAAATGTTTGCACCTTGGTATAAAGCAAGTCATGTTCCTGGGCTGAAGAAACTGCAAGGAGGCTAGTCGTCGCTAGGGAGAGGAAGCCGGGGATTGCTACATGACATCATTACCCGGCACCCATAGCTATCTTTTCTGGCTGGGCTGGGCTGTGGGCCGCATTTTGCACCATGAGGTCTCGGCAGCGTCAGCCGCAATTTGTTGAGCTCCGGGGTGGTGGCGGGGCCTGTGTCCCACTTGGGGGAAGCAGAGTGTTCCTTTGTGGGCGCCAGGTCCGCAGTGCCGTTTCTCTGTACATGGCCAGTGCGCATCAAAGTAGCTCCTGCACTCAGCGTCTGCCCCCTGGTAGTCAGTGCACATCATAGCGACCGGTCAGACACTTAGCGTATTAGCCTTTTATATATATAGGTTCTTCTATAGTGCATAGCACTCATGTGGTATGTTCTTTGTTTTTGTCTTCGTACATGTAGAGGTCTTTGTTTGGGGCATACAGTACTGCTTATTAATTTTCTTTTCCAGGGATATGTTTGCCCTGTTCATGGCATTCCTTACCCTCCTATTCAGGTGCAACATGGGCAGCCCCTCTCGGACTTTCTCTTTGGTGTGGAATAGAGTGAAGGGTTTTCCTTGCTCATCACTACTTTGCCTGTCATGTGTTTCTTTACAGATGGAGGACTGGGTATGGCTTTCTAGATACTTTTCTATAGCCTGAGGGAACAGAAAAAAGAGCAAAGTAAGGGAAACCTTGAAGCTGCCAGAGCCTTTGGTAAGAATCCTGGCCACTTTACCAGACATGTAAGCCAATCCTGATAGTTTTGGCTCACCAATTTGGAAAACCACACACCGTGACAGCTCTTCCTGCAGAATGGCATATGGGGATTCCAAGCAAACCACCAAGACTTAAATTTTCTCAAATTGAAGATTATGCATGAGAAATCCTAGGACTTTAATGATCCTCTTTCTTTCTTCAACACTGCTTCTTGAGTAAAGAAATAGGGACTAGAAAGCCAAGTGATGAAAGATTCTTCTAATTCCTTCCTTAAATGCCACTCTTCCAAGTTTATGGCAGTGGCTATATGCCTTTCCTTCTTTATAAAGGGGGCATTTTAGCCCCTTTTTAAAAAGTTATTTTTTTCATATTTGCTAAAAATTGGGGGAAGAGTGATCTGAATTCTCTCTACAACCTTCACCAAGAAATGTATTTTAAAATAACTTTAAACATGACTAAATAATTTCAAGCCTTTTATCACCTCAAACCTGAAACAGTAAATATATTTTTAAAATCGGAAATCAGGTTCTTTATAAAATTGCTAAAACCAGGAAGGCAATTTAATAAAGGTACTTATTGTATTTCAAAATATTTTATATCAAGAGTAAGAATGAAGTCAAAGATAGCAGAGATGATAAGGACTCTAGGGAAAATGAGTATCTAACATTTAAAGAGCCAATATTATCTCATCAAATACTTACCATCCTTTGATGACAAGGACATTAATGACATTAATACCCCCATTTTTACAAGCAAGAAAACTAAGGTTTGAAGAGCCTAAATCAGTGATTTGCAATCCTGGCTACAAATGAGAATGACCTGGGAAATTTTAGAGATAAGGGAATGCCTGGGCCCAATCCCAGATACTGATTTAATTAAGCTGAACCCTGAACAAATATAGCAGTTAGGGCATGCAGTAGAAAATCCACTATAACTTAAGTTGACCCTCGCATATGCAGAATCCCAACAGCCAGTTGACCCTCAAACAACCGGGATTTGAACTACGCAGGTCAACTGAACTGCAGTCAATTGAACTGTAAGTGTCAACTGAAAAAAATCCGTGTATAAGTGAACCTGTACAGGTCAAACCCTTGTTGTTCAAGGGAACTTGTATTCTGAAATGACACTTGGGCATCAAGTTTTATCTATCTATCTATCTATCTATCTATCTATCTAATATCTTTATTGATTTCAGAGAGGAAGGGAAAGGGAGAGACAGAAACATCAATGATGAGAGAGAATCATTGATCAGCTACTTCCTGCATGTCCCACTGGGAATCGAGCCCGCAACCCGGGCATGTGCCATGACCGGGAATCAAACGGTGGCCTCCTGGTTCATAAGTTGACACTCAACCACTGAGCCATGCCAGCTGTACTGGGCATCAAGTTTTAAAAGCTCCCAGGCAGCCCTAGCCAGTTTGGCTCAGTGGATAGAGCATCAGCTTGCAGACCGAAGGGTCCTGGGTTCAATTCCAGTCAAAGGCATGTACCCTGGTTGCAGGCTCCTCCCTGTCCCGGGACCTTGTCTGGGTGCATGCAAGAGGCAACCAATCAATGTGTTTCTCTTACATCGATATTTCTCTCAGTCTTTCCCTCTCTCTTCCACTCTCTCTGAAAATCAATGGAAAAATATCCTCCAGTGAAGATTAAAAACAAAACAAAAAAAACATGTAATGTGACCAAGAATAAACATTTGTTACATAAAACCAAAAGAAAAAACCCCAGCTCCTAGGCAGTTCTAATAAGTAGCCTAAATAGAGAACACCAATTTATACAGGCTGGGGCAAAAGTGGGTTTACACAATACATAGAGTTTATTCTTGCATTATTTTTATTAATTATTGTGTTATATTCCATATAACAACTGTAAACCTACTTTTGCTCCCACCTTGTATAATGTAATCAAGGCCACACTGCTGACCAGGATTCAAGTGTAGGTCTACCTGACGTCCCGATACACAGCATTAACTTTGAACTATGGGAACAAATTTTAAGGGTTGGTTCACTAATTACAACAACTCCAAAAGATAAACAAATAAAAACAAACAAAACACAAACTATAAATGACCAGTCACAGTTTGGTTAATAAAATTGTAAAATAAAAAAATTAAAGAAATTAACGCACCTGTGAAGTAGGCACACTTCACAAGTTCAGTCCTAGAGAGAAATAAAAGAAACCCCATTACCTGTCAGAACCTGGGTGAAATTCTGAAAGCAAGGAAGGTCGTCTGCGAAGCTGCTGTTGCTGCTGCTGTTGCAAAAGCTGTGACGCTTGACTGACTTCAAGATGAGAAGAACGATAATCAGGGACTGCAAATTCCTAGTATTAAAACAATCATACATTAATTATTAACCAAAAAGTGAAAAGCATCATGAAATCAAAGCAAATATAAATGCACAAAGGTAGTTATGAGCCACTAAGTATGGAAAGAAATAGCACTGGTGATTTCAACCCTTTACTTACCTAATTCTTTCTCCAAAACCTAAAACAATAAACATTTTAACTATATGTCATTCAAAGGAATTCAAATTAAATTTTGTGTTCAATTTTGATTCATTCTTCTAACAACAACAATTTCCGATCTATATTACTCATGTAGTAAGATCTCAAACTCATGTGTTCAATATGAAATCCTAAAAAGTATGCCAATCTTAAATTCAAAATCAGTAAGCTGAAAGGGTAACAAAAGCCATCCAGTTAAATTCATGTATATTTACAAATGAAGAAACAGAAGTCCAGAGACTCAACCTGCTAGGTTAAGAGTAATAGTTTTTCCATCATTCCTAGGTGGGTGGTTTTATGTTTGTTTTCCTATTTCTCTTTTATTGTCTTTTTATTGAACATGAAAAAGCTTTGCCTGGCTGGCATGGCTCAGTGGCTGAGCATCGACCTATGATCAGGAGGTCGCAATTCGATTTCCAGTCAGGGCAAATGGCTGGGTTGTAGGCTTGATCCTCAGTGTGCAACATGCAGGAGGCAGCTGATCAATGATTTTCTCTCATCACTGATGTTTTTATCTCCCTCTCCCTCTCCTTTCCTCTATGAAATCAATAAAAGTTCACTACTAAAAAAGAAAAGAAAATGCAATTTTCCAGGCATTCCACTCTTAGGTATATACACAGGTAAGTAAAAAAAAAAAAAAAGAAAAAGAAAAAAGTCTACACACAAAAATTGACACACAAATTTTCAAAGCAGCATTGTTCACAATAGCGAAAAAGAACAAATCCAAAGGTCCCTTGACTTATGAATGGACAAACAAAATGTGGTATACAGGTATCCCCCACTTCTGAAAAGTTCGAGTTATACTACTTCACTTTTACAAAGGAGCTACATTAGTACCTGTTTTCACTAACCAAAAGAAATCCAAAGAGGATTTCCACTTTTACAAAAAAGCAAAAAGTGAAACAAATGTTCAGTGTTTGTTTTGCAGTGAGCCATTATAGAAGCAGTGCACCCAGAGAGGCAAGACTGGCTTCACCATGCTCCTTCCCAGGGAACTACTACCTTCAGCATCTCAGCATCAAGCCACCATTGCTTTGAAGTGCATCTGTAAGCACCTGTGCTTTATCTCTATTATGGGCATCTGTTAGCAAGATGGGTCCTAAGGTATCAGAAAAGTGTAAGAACTCATAGGAGTGTTAAGCTTGGCATAAAATTGGACATAAGCATCATGATGGTGGTGAACAAAATAAAGACATTGTGTATGCGCTGAATTTGCCTGTGTCCATAAAGAGAGAAAGAATCTTAAAAGCTGCCAAAGTTACTATTTGTTTTGCTAGTAGTAAAGTGGTCTCTTTTAGTCAGTATCCAGGAATGGATAAAATGGAAAGTCTACTGATTGAGTGGATTGATGGGTGTACAAAGCATGGTGTTTCATTATCTTATACTTTAGGAGAAATCAGTCTTTTTCAATATGTTGAACTACACTGTACATACATTATTTCTACTTTATACAGGCTTGTATTTATCATATCATTCCTGCTTTTACTACTATATGTTATAGGACCACCTACAAAACAAACAATTCCCAGAGCTCACACAGGACCAGAACTGGTTCAAATTTCATCCAGCCAGAAGGAAGAAACCTCACTGAACATACCAGACATTCAGTAGATACCCCAAAAAGGATAAGTTTAGAAGTGGATAAAGACTACTCTCCCCTGGCGTGACTCAGTTGGTTGGGTCTCGTCCTAGGCACCAAAAGGTTGCCGGTTCGATCCCCAGTCAGGGCACATGCCCAGGTTTCAGGCTCAATCCCGGTAGAAGGTATGCAGGAGACAGCAGATCAAAGTTTCACTCTCCCATTGATGTTTCTCTCTCTCTCCCTCTCCTTTCCTCTCTCTAAAAATCAATTTTTAAAAAAATTTAAAGACTACTGGAGGTAGCTCAGTTGGTAGCAGGAAAGTAGAGTAGACCCTAAAGAGCCCTAAGCAGTCCCATGGTTCCACTGGCCTAGTTATCATCACACCCCAGGAGGCGCTACAGCTGATGCAGCCGGCCCTAGTCACCACCATCAAAGCAACCATGAGCAGAGAGGTAGAGACCCAGCAATAGCCTGCCCCACCCTCAGAACTGCCAACACCAAGCCCAGCACCAGGGGTAATGCAGAAAGCAGAAACCCAGGACAAGAAGGTCGTCGCAACTAAGGTTTGGGGAACAATAAAATGGTCATAAAGAAGAATAAACCCAGAAAGTAGCTTCGCAGTGTAGGCAATGGAGTTTGATGTTGTTGGAGAAAAGGATGCAGAGGCAGCAAATATTATAGGCCCTGCTGTTATGGGATGGGGCCACAACATTAGTAATCAATCTTTTTAAAATCCTGATTTCTGGGCCTCATCCTCCAGAAATTCTGTTTCTTTGTTACTAGCAGAATTTCCTGAAGATGAGGCCCAGAAATCAGGATTTTAAAAAGATTCCCAGGTGATTCTAATGTGCAGCCAAGGTTGAGAACCACTGCCCTAAACCAAAAGTGGCAAAGAGACAAAAGCAGCCGATCCACCAACTTCGAATTCATCTGCTCCCAAGGCTAATTAGAGTAAAGCTGAGTAAATGCTGGCTTACCATTGGCTATCTACCATCATCCGAATTAGTCATTCAACAAGAAGAAATGAATATGAAATTTCAGCAGTAAGGACGTACTTGCTTTTTTGCCCATTGACCAAATAACTAGAACTAGCTCCATTACCTATACAACATGGTTTTTTTGGGGTTTTTTTGTTTTTTACCTCAATGTCTCTTTTTGGTAATGACAAACTTGTCTTATTAAAAAGCCTGGTTTTTCTTAATATACCTTTAAAGGTTTTTAAATTGTTTCATATCTGGTTAAGATTTTTAAGAATATCATTTTTAATTTGTAATAAAAGTTTACTTTTTTTTTTCAAAAAAGTCAACAAACTGCAAGCATCCTATATAATAAAAGGCTAATATGCAAATTGACCGAATGGTAGAACAACCGGTCGCTATGACACGCACTGACCACCAGGGGGCAGGTGCTCAATACAGGAGCTACTCCCTGGTGGTCAGTGGGCTCCCACAGCTTAGCCAGAAGCCAGGCTTACAAGGAGCGGGCCTAAGCCGTCATTCAGACATCCCCTGAGGGCTCCCAGACTGCGAGAGGGTGAAGGCTGGGCTAAGGGGATCCCCCCGCCCCCTGCAAGTGCACGAATTTCATGCACCGGGCCTCTAGTCTGTTAATAAAGGCCTTTAATAACTGAAAAAAAAGAAACAACTCTAGACTTGCCCTAGCAGAGTTTAAAAATAAATTTCAAAAGTAATTTAATTGCCTACCAGAAAGAATCCAACTTTCTTTAAATAATTACAACAAAAGCCAGCACTAAAAAGTATAAAATTTAGTGTTTATATTTTAAACAAAAAGAAAATATCCAAAAACTTCATTGGATAAAATTCACAATAAATTGGAAACAAAAGTCATTGAACAGGAAGCCATAGCAAAATGAAGCAAATGGGTTTAAAAAAACTTAAAATGAACAGAGGTCCAGTGGCTTGTAGGGTAATATGAAATATGAGTAATTGCTACCTCAGAAAGAATCTAGGAAAGGAGAGAGAAAAATATATCTCAAAAAATAATGGCTAAAAAACTTGCCCAAATTTTATGAAAATTATAAATCCCCAGTCTAGAAGCAGGAAGTTCAGTGAATGCCAAAGACAATGACATATACATTTAAAGAAGCACAAAAAAAGACACATCATAATCAAATTGCTGAAAACTGCCAATGAAGAGAAAAATCTTAAAAGTAACAAAAGGGCCCTAGCTGGTTTGGCTCAGTAGATAGAGCATTGGCCCGAGGACTGGAGGGTCAAGGGTTCAATTCTGATCAAGGGCATGTACCTTGGTTACGGGCTCAATCCCCAGCCCTTGTTGGGGCTTGTGTGGGAAGCAACCAAATGATGTGTTTCTCTCACATCAATGTTTCTCTCTTTGTTTCTCCCCCTCCCTTCCACTCTCTCTAAAAATCAATGGAAAAATATCCTTGGGTAAGGATTAATAACAACAACAACAACAAGTAAAAAGAGGAAAAACATATTTACATATGAATAAACAAAGAGAAGAATGACCAAAGACTTTTACTTCTAGTCAGGAACCATCAGGCCAGAATACAAATAATGACATCTTTTTTTAAAGTAATAAAAGAGCCCTAGCCAGTTTGGCTCAGTGGAGAGAGCAATGGACTAAAGAGTCCTGGATTCAATTCCAGTCAAGGGCACATAATATATATATATTTTTAATTGATTTCAGAGAGGAAGGGAGAGGGAGAGAGAGATAGAAACATCAATGATGAGAGAATCATTAATTAGCTACCTCCTGCACGCCCCCCACTGGGGATCGAGCCTGAAACCAGGTACATGCACTTGACCGGAATTGAACCTGGACCTTTCAGTCCGCAGGCCGACGCTCTATCCACTGAGCCAAATCAGCTAGAGCAAAAATATATTTTAAAATAAGATGAAGTACTAAAAGAAAATAATTATCAATTGCCTTGGCTGAGTGTGGCTCAGTTGGTTGGAGCATTGTCCTGTACACCAAAAGATTGCGGGTTCCATTCCCAATCAGGGCACATACCTAGGGGGCAATCCCTAGTTGGGGTGTGTATAGGAAACAACTGATCAATGCTTCTCTCTCACATCAATATTTCTCTCTCCCTCTCTCCCAGCTTTCCTCTCTCCCTCCTACTATTTCTCTCTCTCTCCCTCTTCCTCTCTCTCTAGCTCAATAAAAATATATCCTCAGGGGAGGATGAAAAATAATAACAATAAAAAATAATAATCAATATAGAATTCTGTGTCCAGTGAAAATATTCTTCAAAAAATGAAGTTGAAATGAACTTTTTCAGATAATCAAAAGCTGAGAAAGACCATTATCAAAAGACCTGTACTAAAAAAAAAAAAGATACCA
>NW_005362033.1:3275404-3278493 GCF_000412655.1 Myotis brandtii
GTGTCTTAGAAAAGATATATATGGGTGAAATTATTGAAGGAAGAAAATAACATGGAGCAGAAATCAGGGTATGAAAAAAAGTAGTGAAAATAGATAAAACCAAATAAAAGAATCTATTAAGTTGGTAAACTTCTAGCTAGACTAATAAAAAAGGGGGAGAGAGGGGACATTTAATATGAAGAATGACATCACAACAGATCTCAAAGACACTGAATGAGGGAATAGTATAACAACTTATGTAAATAAATTATACATCTTGAACAACAAAATTTACCAAACTGACTAGAGGAGAAAGATTCTGAATTATAGCTATTAAAGAAATTGTGTTCATAAGTTAAATACATCCCACAAACAAAATTCTAAGCACAGGAGAAGGTTTAACGTAGATTGGGGAATATTTTCTCTGAATTACCAGCTGAAGACTGGCTGAAGAGGAGACTTTTAAACAAGGAAGGGCAGAACGCACCTGTAGACAGGTAGGAAAGGCAAGGCTGTGTGTGAGAGGGGCTGGCCCAGTTCCCAGGAGTGGCAGGACCAAGGGTGAGGAGGGTTCACCCTGAGAGGAGAGAGGCCTGGACCCCAGGCTTAGCTCCCCAATCCAGACAACCAGAGCTGGCAACAGCTGCCCATGCAGCAACCAGTACCAGGGCTTTTATCTGCCAGGGAAAGTCTGAGGCTCCTGGAGACAAAGCCACTTTTATTAAAGGGCTGGCACAAAGGATTTTCATTCCTGGCCACTCACCCTAGGTTTCTGAGGAGGGAGTGCGGTGCAGAATTGGAGTTGCCTGAGGAGACTGGGGTGGAAGGAGTTGGAGAGAATCAATGCGGGGGCGGCTACCGGGACACCTGTGCTGGGTCATCCACTTCCCCCCATATTGCAGCAGCCATTTTCCCTGAGAACTGCAAGCCCCTTCCAACAGGAGAAGCCTGAAGAAAGGCAATAGCCTGCCCCAGAGGATACAGCTCATCCCACCCTAAGGAATTCCCTGGGCTCCTGAGGAGGTAGCAGTCTCAGGTAGATCAGTGACTGGCTTTGGGGTAGAGCCATTCCCCCTACATTTCCAGGAACCTGGCTGGCACTTCCCTCTCATGGAGCTGACAAAACTCCTGGCTTCTGACAGGCTCCATCCTGCCAAGGTCAGGGAAATATTCCAGGACAAACTCAGAAGAGTGGTCTGGGAAGGGGAACACACTCACCATCTTCCCTGAAATCTGAACATTTGCTGACCCGCCTTAAGGCCCTGTGCTACCAAAAAACTGGCCTACAAGCTCAGCTTGGCCCCTCCTGTGGGTAGCCAAGCGCTCTGGAAGCAGCCAGAAGCAGTGGATCACTTGAAGCTTTGAACAGGGTGCCGAGAGCCAAACATGGACAGCTTCTAACATTGGCTACCAAAAAAGTACTTCCCAGGAGGCCCAAAATCGGCATACAAAACAGCCTTAGACAACATAGAGGATTCAAAGAGGAATCCTAGAAGGAAGTAAAATCTGCCTAGACGAACTCCACTTGTTTTGTTTTTCTCCCATTAATTCCTTTATTTTTTCCTTTCTATTACTTTGGTATTATTTTGCTTTTCTCTTTTCTCTCTTTTCTTTCATACCTCTTATGTGCCTCTTTCTGATTCTTATTCTATTTTTTCCCTTTTCTTTCTTTTGCTTTATCTTTCTCTGCTTTTTACTTTTTCGTAATTGTTTTCTCCTTCTTTTCTTTTTTACCAATTTCCTTTTCCGAGTCCTTATTATTTTTTCTCCCCCTTTTCTTTCATAATATTTTTTATTCACCTTTTCTAGTATTCTGTTTCTTTTTTCTTTTCCCTTTACTATTCCTATTCTTGTTCTTTTTTCTAATTCTCTTTTCTATTGTTTTTGCTGTAGTTGTTGGATTCTTTTGTATGTTTTTGCTTTATATTATCCGTCCAGCACTGTACAACTGCTCTCACATTGTCATCAGTGTTGACCCTCACAGTCAGCCAGCCTGAAAGGAGATTACACCCAGGAACGGGGACAACAACAATCAAGACCCAATTATAAGAGAGCCCAAATAACCCACAAAAGGGTCACTCCTAGAACCACAGCTGAGGAGTTCAAAAGGCAACCCCACAAACACTGAAGTCACTGCAGTTCTAATACACAGAAGCAAACACAAGGAGACAACTAAAATGGGGAGATAAAGAAACAACCATCAAATGAAAAAGGAGGAATCTCCAGAAAAAAAAAGACCTAAATGAGATGGAGGTAAGCAACTTATCAGACATAGAGTTCAGAGTAATGGTTATAAGTTTGCTCAAGGAACTCAGTGAAAAATACAAGGAATTTAATAGGAATTACATCAGCATAAAAAAAAGACATAGAAACAATAAATAAAAACCAGCCGGAAATGAAGAATACTATACCTGAAATCAAGAATACTATGAAAGGAATTAAAAGCAGTCTGGATAAAGCAGAGGATTGAATCAGCAACTTGAAAGTCATGGTAGAAAAAACACTGAGTTAGAGCAGCTAAAAGAAAAAACCTTTTAAAAACATCTATCTACACTAATAAAAGAGAAACATGGTAATTAGCGTACGACCGCTACCCTTCCCATTGGCTAATCAGCATATCCTTATGCAAATTAACTGTCAGCCAAGATGGCGGCCGGCAGCCATGCACTGAAGCGAACAGGGAGGCTTGCTTGCTCCAGTGATGACAGACTCCAACGTTCCACGCCTGCCGCTGCCGGCCACTCAGCTGCAACTCTAAGCAACTATGTTGCCAATATAGAAGCTAAACAAAACCCCAGAAACCAGCTTTCAGTCAGCCGGCCTTCAGCCAGCCTGACCAAATACAGAAGGTAAAGGCCAGAAATCGGCTTTCAGCAGCCGAGGCCTCAGCTTGCTCCAGTGATGACAGACTCCAACGTTCCACGCCTGCCGCTGCCGGCCACTCAGCTGCAACTCTAAGCAACTATGTTGCCAATATAGAAGCTAAACAAAACCCCAGAAACCAGCTTTCAGTCAGCCGGCCTTCAGCCAGCCTGACCAAATACAGAAGGTAAAGGCCAGAAATCGGCTTTCAGCAGCCGAGGCCTCAGAGCTAAAGCTGGCCCAGCAGA
>NW_005362033.1:3279262-3284438 GCF_000412655.1 Myotis brandtii
GGGGCTGCACTTAGGGATTGGGCCTGCCCTCTGCCACCTGGGAGCAGGCCTAAGCCAGCAGGTCGTTATCTCCCGAGGGGTCCCAGACTGCGAGAGGGCACAGGCCGGGGTGGGGGACTCCCCCTCACCCCCCCGAGTGCACAAATTTTTGTGCACCGGGCCTCTAGTATATATATAAAAGCCTAATATGCAAATTGTCCCTACAGGAGTTCAACCGGGAGACCAGCCGGCAGCTGGGGAAGGGAGGCCTGGCCGGCAGCCGGAAAGCCCCAATCGGCCCTGATTGCTGGCCAGGCCTAGGGACCCTACCTCTGCACAAATTTCATGCATCGGGACTCTAGTAAGAATATAAAGGAATTATGGACAACATAGAAAGGGACTTTAATACCCCACTAATATCACAAGATAAATGTTCCAGACAAAAAATAAATAAGGAAACAGTGACCTTAAATGACACACTCAATCAGATGAATTAAATTGATATTTGGAAATATTTCATCCCAAGCTGCAGGATATACATTCTTCTCAAGTGCACCTGGAACATTCTCAAAGATAAACCACATATTAGGACAAAAAATAAGTCTTTACAAGTTCAAGAAGATTGAAATCATATCAAGCATCTTCTCAGATCACAATGGTATGAAACTAGAAATCAACTACAATAAAAAAAAACTCAAAAACATTCTAACACATGTAGGCCAAACAGCATGTTATTAAACAATGACTGGATTACCAATGAAATAAAGGAAGAAATAAAAACTTTCTGGAAACAAATGAAAATGAACACACAATAGCCCAAAATCTATGGGACATAGTGAAAGCAGTACTGAGAGGGAGTTCACAGCATTACAGGCCTACCTTAAGAAACAAGAAAAAGCTCAAATACACGATTAAATACTATAACTAAAAGAATTAAAATTCTAGAGGAAGTAGAAGGAAGGAAATAGTAAATATCAAAGTGAAATAAATGGCATAAAGGCTAAAAATAAACATACAAAAGATCAATAAAACCAAGAGCTGGTTCTTGGAAAAGATAGATAAGATTGGACCTTTAGCCAGACTGCTCAAAAGAGAGAGAGAGAGGATCCAAGTAAATAAAATCAGGAATGAAAAAGGTGAAATAACAACTGACACCACAGAAATACAAAGGATTGTAAGAAAATAATATGAATATTTCCATGACAACAATCCAGACAACCTAGGCAAAACGGACAAATGCCTGGAAATATACAATCCTCCAAAACTCAATGAGAAACCTAAATAGGCCCATAACTAGTAATGAAATTGAAGCAATAATCAAAAAACTCCCAGCAAACAAAAGTCCTGGATTGAATGGATTCACAGTTGAGTTTTACAGAACATTCAAAGAACTAATGACTATCCTCCTCAAACTATTCCAAAAAATTCAAGAGGAGGGAAGACTTCCAAATTCTTTTTACATGGCCAGCATTACCCAAATAAAGACACTACAAAGAAAGAAAAGTACAGGCCAATATTCCTGATAAACATAAATGCTAAAAGCCTCAACAAAATACTAGCAATTCGGATTCAGCAATACATTAAAAAGTTCATCCCAGCCATCATGGCTCAGTGGTTGAGCATCGACCTATGAACCAGGAGGTCACGGTTCCATTCCCGGTCAGGACACATGCCTGGGTTGCAGGCTCAATCCCCAGTGTGAGGCATGCAGGAGGCAGACGATCAATGATTCTCAGCATTGATGTTTCTCTCTCTCTCTCTCTCTCTCTCTCTCTCTCTCTCTCTCCCTCTCCCTCTCTCTCTCTGAAATCAATAAAAATGTATTAATAAAAAAGATTATACACCAGAATCAAGTGGGATTTATTCTGGGAATGCAAAGCTGTTACAATATTCGTAAATCAATAAATGTGATACATCACATAAACAAAATGAAGGATAAAAATCACATGATCATAGCAATAGATGCAGAAAAAGCATTTCACAAAATCCAACAACCATTTTGTTTGTTTATTGAACAATATCACCCAAGGATATTTTCTTTCCATTGATATTTAGAGAGAACTGAATGGAAAAGAGGGGGAGAACGAGTGAAACATCGATGAGAGAGAGACAAATCAATTGGTTGCCTCCTTCACCGCCCTCACCCAGGCCGGGGATCGAATCTGCAACATAGGTACATGCCCTTTACCGGGAATTGAACCCACAACCCTTCAATGCATGGGCCACCACTCTATCTATTAAGCCACACCAGCCAGGGCAGCAGTTCTGATAAAAACTCTCAGGGAAGTGTGAATAGAGGAAACACACCTCCACATAATAAAGGCCATATATGACAAACAAAAACTAAAACCGTTTTCCTTAAGAACAGGAACAAGAGAGGATTGTCACTTTCACCATTCTTATTCAACACAAGTGGCCCGGTGCATGGATTCATGCACATTGAAAGGAAATTAATTAGAATTCCTGGGGCGGTGCAGTGGCTTGGAGGGCATCTGCAAAGTGAAGGGGGAGGGGGAATAAAAAGAAAGAAAACTCATGCTCAGGTCTTCTGGCTCAAGGTGCTGGCTCCAATGCAAAGACTAATGCAGGTGGTCTCGGGTGGTGGCTGGCGGGCAGGACTGGGCAAGAGGGGCCAGACAAGCCCTGGAACCAACCTCCTGCGGTCCCTCCCTGGCCAGCCACACCAGGGGTGGTGCCACGGATCAAAGGGCATCTGTGATCCCTTCGAGTGAAGGAGGAGTTCCTTGGCCTGTTCTGTGGGGATGGGGTCGAAACTGGCTCTCCGATATCACCCGAGGGCTCCCGGAGTGCAAGAGGGCACTCTGCAAAATTGCTGTCATACAGGGTATAGGATGCAAATGCAAGTGTGCAGTAAACCAGATTCGGGGCCGACAGTGCCCCAGGAACAACATAATCTATGGCCCAAGGTGGAATCTCGAGGCCCCATGAGGAATCAGGCTGCCTCCTCTCTGGTTCAGGGATGCGTCACCCAAGAACCACCGCTGCCAAGTCACCGCAGCTCGGCAGCTCCTGTGTTGAGCATCTGCCCCTGGTGGTCAATATGCGTCATAGATACCAGCCGGTTGGACGGTCACTTAGCCTTTTATATATATATAGATAGATAGATATAGATAGTACTGGAAATCTTAGCCATAGCAACCAGACAAGAAAAAAATCAAAGGAATCCAAATTGAAAATTGAAAAGGAGAAAGTAAAACTCATTATTCACAGATGATATGACACTGTACACAGAAAGCCTAAAGACTCTACCAAAAAACTACTAGATTTAATAAATAAATTTGGCAAAATAGGATACAAAACTTAACATACAGAAATTGATGGCATTTTTGTACACCAATAATAAACTCTCACAAAGAGAAACTAAAAAAAAAAATATTCCTATTTATCATTGCAACAACAACAAAAATAAGATACCTAGGAATAAACTTAACAAATGAGGTAAAAAAAAAAAAACCACACACAAAAAACTGTTTTCAGAAAACTATAGGTCATTAAAAAAAGAAATAGAAGAAAATACAAAATACTGGTAGCATATATTGTATTTATGGATTAAAAGAATTAACATCATTAAAATGACCATACTACCCAAAGCAATCTATAGATTCAACGCAATCCCTATTAAAATACCAACAGCATATTTCACAGATCTAGGACAAACATCCCCAAAATTTATATGGAACAAAAAAAGACCCTGAATAGTCCCAGCAATCTTGAGAAAGAAGAACAAAGTGGGAGGAATCACAATCCTGGATACCAAACTATTTTAAAAAGCCATTCTAATCAAGACAGCCTGTACTGGCACAAAAACAGGCATATAGATCAAGGGAACAGAACAGAGACCCCAGAAATCAACCCACGCCATTATGGTCAATTAGTGTTTGACAAAGGAGGCAAGAGTATACAATGGAATAAAGACAGTCTCGTCAAGGAATGGTGCTGGGAAAACTAGACAGGTCCATGCAAAAAAAAAAAAAAGAGAGAAAGAAAGAAACTACACCACCAAATGACACCATACACAGGAATAAACTCAAAATGGATTAAGGATCTATATCAGTGGTTCTCAACCATCCTAATGCCACGACCCTTTAATACAGTTCCTCATGTTGTGGTGACCCCAACCATAAAATTATTTTCGTTGCTACTTCATAACTGTAATTTTGCTACTGTTATGAATTGTAATGTAAATATCTGATATGCAGGATGTATTTTCATTGTTACAAATTGAACATAATTAAAGCATAGTGATTAATCACAAAAACAATATGTAATTATATATGTGTTTTCCGATGGTCTTAGGCAACCCCTGTGAAAGGGTCGTTCGACCCCCAAAGGGGTCTCGACCCACAGGTTGGTGACCCACAGGTTGCGAACCACTGATCTATATATATAAAAGCCAGCGACCGAAATGCTGGAATGACAGCAACACCGGAATGACCAGAACAACTGGTCACTAGGATGCCCACTGCGGCCGGCCAGCCTCCTGCGGCCCCTCCCCCCATCAAAAAAAAGGCCCACACCCTCCCCCTATTTGGCCCTGCCCTCCATCAGCCCCCCACCCTGATCGGGGACAGGGCCGGCTGTCCAACCTCCCACATCCCCTCTCCGCATCGGCCTGGCTCAAATCAGCCCCCATCAGGGCAGGCCAGCCGGACCCCACCCATGCATGAATTCATGCACCGGGCCTCTAGTTTAAATATAAGTCGCAACACCATAAAAATCCTAGAAGAAAACATAGGCAGTAAAATCTCAAACTTCTTAACACCTTTCGTACCGCTCACGAGTTTTCTCGTGTTTCGCGCCCCATCTGTTAAGGACCACTCACGAGTTTTCTTGTTTTTCACGCACCATCTGTTATGGACCTTAGATGTCAACACACTGTCTTGTCCACATCGAATGAAGTGATCTCATTGGTGGAAACCGTGCAGGTCAATCTACAAAAAACTATATAATTGCACGAACCCATAAAGCATTGTAGTTACATTGTATTTTGGTCATTCGAATAGTCTTCGTCTTCAAGTTCCTGGCGCTTTTAGAAATGCCCTCTCTCAGAAAAAGGAAGGAAACCAACGAAACTGATACACTTCCTTTCGTGTTGTTCCATTCTAAGGAAAACGATGAAATGGACAAAAAAAGTAGTGCTGTACCTTATAAACTGTGGACTTTTCAATTCATTTAG
>NW_005362033.1:3284624-3293421 GCF_000412655.1 Myotis brandtii
CCATCTGTTAAGGACCGCTCACGAGTGTTCTCGTTTTTCACGCCCATGGAAAAAGGAGCGAATCTAGATACTTATGTAAATTTTGTTTGGTCCCTCTTCATAGAGGAAAATGTTTTACGCAGTACCATACGTTAAAAAAGTACTAGGAACTTTAATTGTTTAATTGTTTTTGTAAATAAAAATGTTATAATTATTGAAAAACAACACCTAAAGTGCATTATGATCTGTAGTTATGATGATTTAAATAACGTGCAGTTTGCCCAAAAACGTGCGGTCCCTGGCGTATGTCTTAGAGATTTCTATGCGGTACGAAATGTGTTAAGTAGCAGAATTTTCACAGATACATCTCCTAGGGTAAGAGAAACAAAGGAAAAAATAAGCAAATGGAACTACATACATCAAACTAACAAGCTTCTGTACAGCAAAAGAAACAATGAACAAAATGAAAGGGAACCCACTATATGGGAGAACATATTCGCCAGTGATATATCTAGTAAGGGGTTAATTTCTAAAATATGTAAAAAACTCAAATCAACAAAAGACAAACAATCAAAATGAAAAATGGGCAAAGGACCAGACTTAACACTTCTCCAAAGAGGACATACAGATGGCTAAGAGACATATGAAAACAATGCTCAAAGTCACTAATCATTAGAAAGATGCAAATTAAAACTACAACGAGGTTATCTCCCTACACCTGCCAGAAAGGCCACTATCAATCTATGTATATAAAAGCCTAACAACCAGCTGACTGGCCAACTGTTCGACTGGTAACTATGATGCACACTAACCACCAGGGGGCAGACATTCAAAGCACAGGCATAGAAACATGGAACAGACTGATGAATCTCAGAGGGAGGGGGGAAAGGGGGGAGGATGGGAAGAGATTAACCAAAGATCTTATATGCCCAGTGCACGTATTCATGCACTGGTGGAGTCCCTCAGCCTGGCCTGTGGGGATCAGGCGGAAACTGGCAGTCTAACATCCCCCGAAGGATCCCGGATTGCGAGAGGGCGCAGGCCTCTCCCATTTGAATCCGTGCACCGGGCCTCTAATAAATCAATAAACAAGTGTTGGCAAGGATGTGGAGAAAAGGGAACCCTAGTGCACTGCTGGTGGGAATGCAAACTGGTGCAGCCACTTTGGAAACCGTATGGAGTTTCCTCATAAAATTAAAACTGAAACTAACATTTGACCCAGTGATCCCACTTGTAGGAATATATCCTAAGAATCCCAAAACACCAATCAGAAAGAATATATGCACCCCTATGTTGAAAGCAGTATTATTTACAATAACTAAGATCTAGAATCAGCCCAAGTGCCCATCACTACATGAATGGGTAAAAAGCTGTGGTACATTTACACATGGAACAATATGAAGCAGTGAAAAAGAAGCATCTCTTACTCTTTGAGACAGCATGGGAGGGAGTATTATGCTAAGCGAAATGAGCTAATCAGAGAAAGATAAGTATCACATGATCTCACTCATATGTGGAATATAATGAACAAAATAAACTGATAAACAAAGCAGATCCAGGGACATTGAAACATGCAACCATATGACATATTTCAGAGGGGGGCAGGGGCGTTAACCTAAGAACTTATATGCATATTCCATGGACAGACAATAATGTGGGGAAGGCCTGGGGAAGGGTCAACGGAGGGGGAAAAAGGGAGAGACATCTGTAATATTTTCAACAATAAATTCTTTTTAAAAAGCTGTTGTAGCCCAGCCAGTGTGGGTCAGTGGTTGAGCATCGACCTGTGAGTCAGGAGGTCACAATTCGATTCCTGGTCAGGGCACATGTCTGGGTTGCAGGCTCCATCCCTAATGTGGGGCATGCAGGAGGCAGCAGATCAATGACTCACTCTCATCATTGATGTTTCTATCTTTCTCTTCTCTCCCTTCCTCTCTGAAATCATTAAAAATATATTTATTTTTTAAAAAGCTGTTGTACATTTGCACAATGGAATACTATGTGGCTGTAAAAAGGAAGGATTTCTAATCCTTTGCAACAGCATGGATGGGCCTGGAGATTACTATGCTAAGTGAATTGAGCCAGTCTGAGAAAGACAAATATTACATGATCTCACTTATATGTGGAATCTAATGAACAAAATGAATGGACAAACAAAACAGACTTACAGACCTCAGAGAGAAGAGAGGTGGGGAGGAGGTGGGTGGAAAGAGATTAACCAAAGAACTTATATGCACATATGCACAGCCCATGGACACAGACAAATGTGTGGTAAAGGCCTAAGGTGGGGGTGGGGTCTGGGTGGAAGGGGACAAATGGGGGAAGATAGGAGACATATGTAATACTATCAACAATAAAAATAAATTTTAAAAAAGAAAATTCTAAGCCCCAATGGCTTCACTGACAAATTCTATCAAACATATAAGAAAGAAAAAAGTATCAATCCTACACAAACTCTTTAAGAAAATACAGGAGGAGTGAATACTTCCCAAATTAACAACACTTTGTTATTGTTATTGTTAATACTTACCCAAGGATATTTTTCTATTGATTTTTAGAGAGAATGTAAGGGAGGGGGAGAGACAGAGAGAGAGAGAAACATTGATGTGAGAGAGACACATCGATTGGTTGCCTCCTGTATGTGCCCCTCACCGGGGCGAGAGGATTGAGCCTGCAACTGAGGTACCTGCCCTTGACCAGAATCGAACCTGTGACCCTTCAGTCCGAGGGCTGACACTCTGTCCACTAAGCCAAACCAGTTAGGGCTGAACAACATTCTTAATGGTGAAAGACTGAATATTTTCCTCTTAAGATCAGAAACAAGGCAAGAATGTCCACTCTCCCCCTTCTATTCAACACTGTACTAGATATTCTAACCAGTGCAATAAGGCCAAAAGAGAAAAGGCATCCAAGTTGGAAAGGTAAAAGCAAAACTGTCTTTATTCTCAGATTACAAGATCTTCTACATAGAATATTCCATGAAATCTATAAAAAAACAACTAGATGCCGAAACTGGTTTGGCTCAGTGGATAGAGCGTCGGCCTGCGGACTCAAGGGTCCCGGGTTCGATTCCGGTCAAGGGCATGTACCTGGGTTGCAGGCACATCCCCAGTGGGAGATGTGCAGGAGGCAGCTGATCGATGTTTCTCTCGCATCGATGTTTCTAACTCTCTATCTCTCTCCCTTCCTCTCTGTAAAAAATCAATAAAATATATTTTTAAAAAAACAACAACAAAAAAAAACAACTAGAAGTAACAAGTAATTTTCAGAATATAAAATCAATAAATGTCATAGCAACAAACAACTGAAATTTTTTTTAAAAAATACCATTTACAGTAGCATAAAAAATACGAATTTAGAAATAAATTTGATAAAAGATATGTATCTGTATACTGAAAACTATAAAACATTACTGAGGAAAATTAATGAAGACCTAAATAAATGGAGAGATATACCATGTTCATGGAACAGAAGACTCAAAGTTGTTAAAACATCAATTCTCTCTAAAATAAATCTCTAGATTCAATAAAGCTCCAATCAAAATCTCAGAAATATTTTTGTAGAAATTGACAAGCTGATTCTAAAATGTATACAGAAATACTAAGGATCTAGAATATTAAAAACAACAATTAAGGAAGGAATCACACCATTTAATTTCAACTTATAAAGCTACTAGAGACCCGGTGCACGAAATTCGCCTACCTGCCTGATCACCCCTAACCACTCTGCCTGCCTGCCTGATGCCCCTAATTGCTCACCTGCCTGCCTGATCGCCCCTAACTGCTCACCTGCCTGCCTGATCACCCCTAACCACTCGCCTGCCTGCCTGATTGCCCCTAAACACTCTGCCTGCCTGCCTGAAACCACTCACCTGTCTGCCTGATCGCCCCTAACCACTCTGCCTGCCTGCCTGATTGCCCCTAACCACTCTGCCTGCCTGCCTGCCTGATCACCCATAACCGCTCTGCCTGTCTGCCTGATCGCCCCTAACCACTCGTCTGCCTGCCTGATCACCTCTAACCATTCTGCATGGCTGCCCAATTGCCCCCAACCGCCTCTGCCTCAGCCCCTGCTGTGGCGACGTAGTCTGGAAGGACGTCCGGAATGACGTCCAGAAGGTAATTCGGCTGTCCAGTCTAATAGCATATTACGCTTTTATTATTATAGATAATAATCAAGACCATGTGAAGTACTTTTTTAAGATTAAGTGTTTGTGTACCTAGAATAGCACACCATGTGCAGTAAAGATAGACAAAATATATCAATGGAACAGTAGAAGAAACAGAAATAGACTTACATATATATATGGTCAATTAATTTTTTTAAAAAGTACCAAAGCAAATCATTGGGGAAAGAATAATGTTTTCAATAAAGAGTTTCTAGAACAACTGAATACTCAATATGCAAAACAACCCTTAACTCACACTGTAAAATTTTAATTCAATATAGGTCAGACTTAAATGTAAAATCCAAATAGAAAATCTTAATGACCTTGAGTTTCTGAAAAACTGCTTAAATATGACACAAAAAGTAAGAAATGTAAAAGACAAAACTAATACATTGGACTTCATTAAACACACACACACACACACACACACACACACACACACATTTTCCAAAGGATAGTATTAATAAGGTAAATTCTTTTTTAAAAATATGTTTTTATTGATTTCAGAGAGGAAGGGAGAGGGAAAGAGAGATAGAAACATCAATGATGAGAGAGAATCATCGATTGGCTGTCTCCTGCATCCCCCCTACTAGGGATCAAGCCTGCAACCCAGGCATGTGCCCTTGACAGGAATCGAATCCGGGACCCTTCAGTCCACAGGCCGACGCTCTATCCACTGAACCAAGCCAGCTAGGGCTCTTTATATAATCTAAATACAACAAACACACAGATACAAAATAATTTTATTTGTAATAACAAAAAACTGGAATAGGTAACTAGATAAACAATTTGTGATATATCCATACCCAGTCAAGTAATAAAAAAAAAAAGCTAACTATTAAGATATGCCAAAACATAACTAAATTTCAAAAATATTATGGAAGTTCACATGAAACTTAAGACAAATATAATCTATTATGACAGACAGCAGATCAGTGGTTTCCTGTGAGCTAAGGTTTGTGGGAAGTTGGGAAGGAGCCCTGACCTGGATGGGGAAAAAGGGAACTTTCAGAGGTGACAGAAATGTTCTGTATCTTCACTTTGGTGGCATTTTATGGGTGTATAAATCTGTCAAAATGTACACATATATTTAAATTTTATTATATATAAACTAAACCTCAAAGATACTTTTTTTAAAAAAGGCAACAATAATCTAGGAAATTAATAATCAGATGACTAACTAACACTGGGGGGAGGGAGGACATGCAACCAAATTTCAACATCCAATCATGATAAGAATTCTCAACCTACAAAGCAACATCTTCGACCAAAAAAAAAAAGCATCTACAAAAATGTGCTACTAATATTATACTTAATGGTGGAAGACTGAATGCTTCCCTAAACAGAAACAAGGTAAGAATGTCCTTTCTCACTCTGTAAGTATAACCACACTTCAAAGGAGTTCTCAGTCGTACCCAGTAGTAATCAAGTATATTTTGCTGGTAAATTGTTTTCTTTTTCTTTGACCATTTCATTACCTCCCTTCCATTTTTTTCTTCAAACCTCTTAAATCCCTATACCTGGCCCATTCTGAGATAATAATTTCTTTTCACATTTTATTTTTCACAAGGTAAATCAATAATACAAACTCTTTCATCTTCCTACCATCAAATCTCTCAAGAAGGGAGAGGCCCTATCATAGCCATCACTCAAAAGAGGCCATGTTATCTGGTCAGCTTAATACTCAACCAAACTTGGAGCACAAACATAGGTCTTAACCTAGAAACTCTAGGTAACTAATAAACTAATATTCTATCAATATATCCTACAATCAATCACAACAAATCCTACAACAAAACCCTACATGGTCACTCTGTCATAAATCTGTCATAAAGCCATAGTAAGAAGCCAAAGATAATTAATCCCCAACTTTTAGTTCTCCATCTTTGAGAATGGTTCTTGCCATTAAAAAAAAGTGTACACACACACACACACACACACACACACACACACACACACACACACGGGTTGGCAAAAGTAGGTCTACAGTTATGAGTACACAAAACAGTTTACTCTTATATTATTATTTACTACTTGAGGCCCGGTGCACGAATTCGTGCATGGGTGGGGTCCCTCAGGGTGGCCTGCGGAGATCAGGCCCCAGCTGGCACCCCCAGCCTCGCAGCCCCGCAGCCCCACCTGGCACCCCGCCTTGGCCTGGCACTGCCTGTTCACCTGCCTCACCATCCTGCCCCGGTCCCGCTCTTGTCAGGACCCATCAGGGCCGGCAGCACCTTCACTGCTGCCTGCTGCCAGCGCCACGTCACCGACGCCCACCATGTTCCACGCTGACCCCCGGTGGTCGGCACACATCATAGCGAGCAGTTGAACGACTGCCCGAGGAGACAATTTGCATATTAGGCTTTTATTATGTAGGATTATATTATTTGTTTGTATTACATCTGTAAGCCTACTTTTGCAAACCCCTGTATATGTATAACAACTACATTTGGTTTCTGACCAACAAATATAGGAAAAGTAAAAGAAAAACACAAAATACATATGCAATTTACACAATATTTGTTCCTTACCTGCTGGTGCCGGGTGCTGGGAAAGGTGTACTGAACAGAGTGGGAAGGATAACGGCTTTGTTCTGTGCTGAATGCTCCTTGGTTGGGAGGATAACCTGAACTTGACATTATCAGTAAAGAAGTCCTCACCAGACTGTGAGATCAAATCCAACAAACAATCATGTTTCTAGGAAACCACCTAAATAGAATGGGAAAAAATAGAACTGATAAGAACTAAAGCACCAGGTGTACTTCTAATAAATTATAACTATAGCTACATAAATAAAACCACAATTACCAATAAAAGGTTTCTCTTGTGTATTTACTTAATATAATAGAAATTATTGACATTTAAAAATATTAATAAGTCTTTATTTCCCATTACACTTAAAAAAGGTTACTTAACATACCACAAATAATACCAGCAGCTGTATAAAGTAAAAACATGGGACTGGCACAGAGCAACTGCTCAGTAAATGCCTTTCTTTCTATAAAAGTCTGAGAAACAGACATTATATATTACAAAAACAAAAATCCATGATTGTGAACTTTGAGGTGGTAAAAAAGTCACCTGTTAAAAGATTCGAGAGTATTTACAAGATAGGCACTTGTGCAGAGGAAATATTGTTTTTGTTAAATAATTCTGTGTCAAAATGATAAGCTAATAAGGCACTAATAGGAAAACTTTCAAGAAAGAACAAAGCGAGACTACCATGTCAAAGAAGAAAACTGCCAATATTCGTGAAAATTAGAATTCTGGAAAAACCTGCATCTGCCACCATGAACTTGACAATTTCCCCACATTTGAAGACTTTTCTGACCAGACTGGTGGTGATATTAAGTGTGAGGTTTTTTTTATATTATATAATAAAATGTTCCAACATTAGAAATATCTACATTAACTGAATGAATCAATATTTTCCAACTAATACCGAATGTTACAAAATTATGCATGAATAGTTATTTAAAGCACAAGATATTTTACCACAATTAAATAAAATACATGACAAACCAGTAAATGTTAAGTGTGATAGAATATGAAAGACTCATTGATATGGTTTCAGATTCTACACAGCAACTAACCTTTAAAAAATTACCACTTTTCTGGTTTAGGTTGGTATCGAAGAATAGCCACAATTATCTTTAAAAGCTATTAAAATACCCCTCCCTTTTCCAAGTACATATCTGTGTGAGGTTAGCTTTTCTTCATAAACTTCAATCAAAACAACATACCACAAGACCGATGTAAAAGCAGATATGAGTATCAAACTATCTTCTAAGCCAGATATTAAAGAGGTTTGCAAAAATGTAAAATAATGTCACTCTTCTCAACAAATTTTGTTTTAGAAAATAGTTGTCATAAACATGTTATATATATT
This sequence comes from Myotis brandtii, assembly GCF_000412655.1. Classification (NCBI taxonomy): domain Eukaryota; kingdom Metazoa; phylum Chordata; class Mammalia; order Chiroptera; family Vespertilionidae; genus Myotis; species Myotis brandtii. The sequence continues at coordinate 3,292,661 of NW_005362033.1, forward strand.
AACATTAAATGTGTTTATATTATTCCTAAATGAATAAATATCTTTAAAGTTTCCCCATTTTAATATCGAATGTGGTAAATATCAACATATATAACCCACATAAACAAAAGCTCCTTAGAGCTCTAAATTTTTACGAGTGTAAATGAGTCTTGAGACCAACATGTTTGATGACCACTGGCCCGGAGAATTAGGTCAATCTTTAGTGTCCTATACAGGTTGTTCACACCCAGGTCCATGTGCACACACTCCTTCTAGAGAACCTGCCCCTAGTTAAGGTGTGGTTTTGACACCATGTTTGTACCAAGTGAACTACCCTATTGGACCAGGGATATACCAATCAGATCTCTCTTCAGAAATTTGGAATTGAGAACATGAGCTACAGGTACTTGAGCTGCAAAGTGGCCACAGCAGAGTCAAGATGAGCCACATATTTTGTGCCACCGAAGTTAACAGAGGAAGTAGAGAACACCAACCTAGACAAAGACTAGAGTAGACATGCATAGAGAAGTAGAGCCAAGAGAATTTGCAAGCCCCTAAGACACAGCAGCAGTTGCCTTGGCTCCTGACTCTCAGCTCCAGGGTCTGTCCCCACAGGAGACCACTGTACTTCTTTCCTTGTCCTTGGATACCTGTTAAACTGAACTAAAGGGTGTCCCAAAATTCACGCAAGAAGTAATTTTGATAGAAAACACAGGTTTATAATTAAAAATTGTAAATTTTTTATTGATTCATAAAGTATACAGTATAGGGTTATGTATGGA
>NW_005362033.1:3293793-3297717 GCF_000412655.1 Myotis brandtii
CAATTCAATTACTGCATGAGTCATTTCCTGGTCGTGTAATTTCCCGTTTTGGTGATCAGAATTGGCCACCCAGATCATGCGATTTAACGCCGTTGGACTTTTTTCTTTGGGGTTTTTTGAAGTCTAAGGTTTATGCCAACAAGCCTATGACCACCCACGCCTTGAAGGAGGAAATTGAGCGCTGTATCAAGGAAATTCAGCCACATTTATGCAAAACGGTCATGCAAAATTTCAATAAAAGAGTGTGTATGTACCTGAAAAGCCGTGGAGGCCATTTACCCGATATGCTATTCCATACATAACCCTATACTGTATACTTCATGAATCAATAAAAAATTCACAATTTTTAATTATAAACCTGTGTTTTCTATCAAAATTACTTCTTGCGTGAATTTTGGAACACCCTTTACATGGTCTTACAGTAAGTACTTCTTTACTAAATATAAGTGAGTAGGTTTTTATTTCTCATAATTCTAAGATCTCAAGTTAAGTCTCAAAATAACTATATAGACCTTGGAAACAACCCAAGTGTCATTTCCATCAACTGATGATGAATAAATAAAATCAGGTATACCCATACAAGGGAATATTATTCTGCCATAAAAACGAATGGCCCTGGCCAACATAGGTCAGTGGTTAGAGTATCAGCCCACACACCGAATAGTCATGAGTTCAATTCCTGGTCAAGGGCTCATACCTGGGTTGCAAGTTCATCCCTGCCCTGGCCTCTGGCACATTTGGGAGGCAACCAGTCAATGTATCTCTCTCACATCAATGTCTCTCTCTGTCTCTGTCTTTCTCTCCCCCCTACCTTCCACTCTCTAAAAAAAAAAAAAAAAAAAAAAAGAATGAAGTATTGATACCTGCTATAACTTGGATGAATCCTGAAAACATTATGCTAAGTAAAAATAGCCAATCATAAAAGTATACATTTTGTATGTTTCCTTTCATATGAAAGTCCAAAATAGTCAAAATAGTGATAGAAAGTGGATTAGTGGCTGCTTAATGATGGTGGGATGTGGATGAAGGAATACAAGATGAAAGCTCAAGGGTCTAGGATTTCTATTTTTTTTCACTGTGGTGAAATACACTTAACATATAATTACCATTTTAGCCATTTTGTTTTATTTTGTTTTTTGTTAATCCTCACCCAAGGATATTTTTCCATTGATTTTTAGAGAGAGTGGAAGAGAGAAGGAAAGACAGAAACTTTGATGTCAGAGAAACACATCGATTGGTTGCCTCCTGCACGAGCCCCGACCAGGGCCCAGGCCGGGGAGGAGCCTGCAACCCTTGACCGGAATAGAACCCGGGACCCTTTGGTCCATAGGCTGACGCTCTAACCACTGAGCAAAACCAGCTAGGGCCATTTTAGCCATTTTTAAGTGTACATTTCTGTAGCTTTATGTACATTCATATTACTGTGCAACTATCATTACCATCTATTTCCAGAACTTTTTATCTTCCCCAACTGAAACTCTAAACCCATTAAACACTAACTCCCAATTCCTCCTCCCTCTGGTAACCACCATTCTACTCTCTGCCTCTATGAATTTGGCTATCTATAATAATAAAAGGGTAATATGCTATTAGGGCGGACCTCTTCCAGACGTCCATCCAGACAAAGCCACAGTGGCTGCGAGGCCCGGGGCTCAGGCCTCCCAGCCGCCACAGCTGGCAGTGGCAGCAGCAGCGGGGTAATGGAGGCAGCGCCTTCCCCTGATCAGCCCGGTCGCCTCCCGCAGAGGTTGTCAGTAGGACATCCCCTGAGGGCTCCCAGACTGTGAGAGGGGGCAGGCTGGGCTGAGGGACAGCCCCCCCTCAGTGCACGAATTTTCATGCACCAGGCCTCTACTTCCTCATATAAGTGGAATCATACAGTATTTGTTATTTTGTGACTGGATTATTTCACTTAGCATATCTTCAAGCTGTATCCATATAATAGCATTATATCAAAATTATTCCACTTTTTAAGGCTAAATAGTATTCTCTGTATTGGGATTCCTTTTTGAGGTGGTGAAAATCTTCTAAAATTGACTGTAGCGATGCTTGTACACACCTCTGAATATACTAAAAACTGTTGCATTGTAAAAAAAAAAATGGATGAATTGTATGGTATACAAATTATATATCAATAAAGCTGTGTTTTAAAAATTATCAAGCCCAAACAAACAAAACTATATAAAGCAACCACAGGATTTTAAAATTATTGTGCTGCAGTCCAAGTTAATATATAACATCTTTCAGGGGTTTTAATATCCCCCATGTTCTTATCTTAAAAACTCTGAAGTCAATGTGCATCCTACAATCAATGGCACATTATGATTTAATTAGCGGCACTTTTTCCTTAATCTTAGAGGCAAATAACATTACCCTATAAGCAAAGAAATCTTTTTGCTGAAATACAGTCTGAGAGTTATTGCATTCAGTAAATCTTTGGTTTTTGTCCTAAATCATCCCCAGGAAAGCTCTCAGAACAGAAATTACCATTTGCTTTTCTTCCCTTTGTTCCTTGACCCTTAGGATAAGGCAAGATAATTAAGGACACTAATATTCTCAAAGTGATTTCCAATTGGAGGTCCTTAAAAGACCAGGTAACATTTGCAGTACTTTGAAAAAAGGCTAACAGAAATACATATAAACACTGGGAACAGAGAAAGATATCCTAAGCACAAACCAAAGGCACAAATAAGGTTGGTTGATATCTTTAACTTACAAAAAGTATTCTTTTATTTTTCTGTGCATCAAAGACAACTTTAAATGGCAAACCATAAAACAGAAAAAGTACAATAGCAAAATTTTGATATACCACATATAATATGCATATACGTGTATATATATTTCTTACAAAGCAATAAAAAAGATGACACTACAGACATGACAAGAATATGGGATTAACCAAGGAAATAAAATTAATGAAATCACAGAAAAATAAAATAAAATCACTCCCCAAATTTGCAAAATATTAAAAAACTAGAGGCCCGGTGCACAAAATTTGTGTTGATATACCACATATAATATGCATATACGTGTATATATATTTCTTACAAAGCAATAAAAAAGATGACACTACAGACATGACAAGAATATGGGATTAACCAAGGAAATAAAATTAATGAAATCACAGAAAAATAAAATAAAATCACTCCCCAAATTTGCAAAATATTAAAAAACTAGAGGCCCGGTGCACAAAATTTGTGGTGCATTGAGCCTAAGCCAGCAGTCAGATATCCCCCTCACAGTCTGGGGCTCTTGCAGTCCGGGAACCCTTGCTCCTTACTGCCCACCTGCAGCGGAGGCAGGAGAGGTTCCCACCACCACCGCTGCACTCGTCAGCCATGAGCTCAGCTTCTGGCTGAGCAGCGTTCCCCCTGTGGGTGCACAATGACCACCAAGGGACAGCTCCTGTGTTGAACATCTGCCCCCTGGTGGTCAGTGCGGCCGTTCGCAGGTCGTTCCGCCAGTCGTTCTGCAGTTCAGTCGATTTGCATATTAGGGTTTTATTATATAGGACTAGAGGCACGGTGCACAAAAATTTGTGCACTCGGGGGGGAGGGGAGGGTCCCTCAGCCCGGCCTGTGCCCTCTCGCAGTCTGGGACCCCTCGGGAGATAACGACCTGCTGGCTTAGGCCCGCTCCCGGGTGGCAGAGGGCAGGCCCAATCCCCAGGTGCAGCCCCTGGTTGGGCTCAGAGCAGGGCTGATTGGGGAATTGGGGCGCCGCCCCCTGTCATGCACAAAGCAGGGCGGATCGGGAAGTTGCGATGCCACCCTCAGTCACGCTAAGGGTAGGGCCGATTGGGGGGTTGGAGCACCGCCCCCTGTCACACTCAAGGCAGGGTCGATGGGGAGGTTGCGGCGCCCCCCCCTGTCACGCACAGAGCAGGGCCGATCAGGGGGTTGGGGCGCTGCCCCCTGTCACGCA
>NW_005362033.1:3298738-3310156 GCF_000412655.1 Myotis brandtii
CGGCAAGTCAGGTGGGGAACGTTGGAGTCTGCAGTCACTGGAGCAAGCGAGCCTCATGTTCGCTTCCAGCTGCCTGGCTGCCGGCCGCCATCTTGGCTGACAGTTAATTTGCATAAGGATATGCTGATTAGCCAATGGGAAGGGTAGTGGTCGTACGCTAATTACCATGTTTCTCTTTTATTAGTGTAGATATTTATAATATGTCCATGATTCCTATGCCAATACCACACATTTTAAGTTACTGTTAACACTATAAGGCTTTTATATCTGGACAAGTTTCCCCTCACTATGCTTAGTTGTTGCTGCTCCTTTCAAAGCCTTCAGAACGCTATTCTAGCACTTTTCTTCTTTCATGTGAATATCAGAGTCAGCTTATGTAATATGCTAATGATATGCTAAGGCCGCTCAACTGCTCGCTATGACGTGCACTGACCCCCAGGGGGCAGATGCTCCAACTGGTAGGTGCAGCTTGCTGCTGAGGCCTGGCCAATCAGGACTGAGCGAGATGGGCTGGAGACACCCTGGAGCACTCCCGCAGTCCCTCCCCAGCTGGACAACCTCCCGCGTCCCTCCCCAGCACTGATCGTGCACCGGTGAGGTCCCTTGGCCTGGCCTGCGCCCACTCAAAATCCAGGACCCCTCAGGGGATGTCAGAGAGCCTGTTTCTGCCCGATCCCGCAGGCTAGGCCGAGGGATCCCACTGGTAAACGAATCCATGCACCAGGCCATATAGGTGTGTGTTTGTGTGTGTGTGAGTGAGTATATGTATGTATGTATGTATGTGTGTGTGTGTGATTGTGTGTGTGTGTGTATATATGTGTGTGTGTGTGAGTATATGTATGTATGTATGTGTGTGTGTATATATATGTGTGTGTGTGTGTTTGTGTGTGTGTGTGTGTGTGTGTGTGTGTATGTGTATATCCTATATGATAAAAGCCTAGGTGGCATCACGTGCAACGTCACCACAAGATGGCCACCCTTCATATCATCACAAGATGGCCACCACAAGATAGCCAGCAGGGGAGGGCAGTTGTGGGCAATCGGGCCAGCAGGGGAGGGCAGTTGGGGGCAACCAGGCCTGCAGGGGAGGGCAGTTGGGGGCGACCAGGCTGGCAGGGGAGGGCAGTTGGGGGAGAGATCAGGCCAGCAGGGCAGTTGGGGGCGACCAGGCCTGTAGGGGAGGGCAGTTGGGTGCGACCAGGCCTGCAGGCGAGGGCAGTTAGGGGCGACCAGGCCTGCAGGGGAGCAGTTAGGCATCAATCAGGCCAGCAGGGGAGCAGTTGGGGGTGATCAGGCTGGCAGGCAGAAGCGGTTAGGGGCAATCAGGCAGGCAGGCAAGCGGTTAGGAGCCAGCAGTCCCAGTTTGTGAGAGGGATGTCCGACTGCCAGTTTAGGCCCGATACCTCTGGGATCGGGCCTAAACCAGCAGTCAGAGATCCCCCCAGGGGTCCCAGACTGGAGAGAGTGCAGGCCAGGCTGAGGGACACCGACCCATGCACGAATTTCGTGCACCGGGCCTCTAGTCATATATAATGGGAAAATGTGTGTATATAAAGTACCATATATATATAAATTCTCATCTTAATTATATTTAAAAAATATGTAAAATTCCCATAAGAAATATTACACACACACACACACACACACACACACACACACAGGTGTGTACATATATACTCATGACAGGAATTATTTATATACCGGGTTTGGCAAAACTAGGTTTACAGTTATGAGTACATGAAACAGTTTATTCTTGTATTATTATTTATTACTAGAGGCCCAGTGCATGACATTCGTGCACTTGGGGGGAGGGGTCCCTCAGCCCAGCCTGCGCCCTTTTGCTGTCCAGGAGCCCGCAGGGGATGTCTGACTGACGGCTTAGGCCCACTCCCCATGGGGAGTCAGATATCCTTAGCGCTGCTGCGGAGGCAGGAGAGGCTCTGCCATTGCTTGCCAGCCATCAGCCTGGCTTCTGGACTCCCCCTGTGGAGTTCACTGACCACCAGGGGGCAGCTCCTGCATTGAGTGTCTGCTCCCTGGTGGTCAGTGCACATCATAGCAACCGGTCTTCCGCCGTTCGATCTATTTGCATATTACCCTTTTATTATGTATGATTGTATTATTTTTCCATAAGAACAAATGTAAACTTACTTTTGCCATCACCTTGTATAACTAAAATAAAAATTATATATAAATATATTCATATATGTATGTGTATATATGAAAATCCCCATTCATTTAATAATTTATGTCATTTACTAAAGTATTTTTTGTTTGTTTCTATCATTTTAAGGGATTTGGAAGGAGAGCAATTTTTTTAAAAAATTCAGTGTGCTAACTTGATCCAATTTCTCCATTTTAGTGAAATTCTTTACCAAGCTACATTTAGAAAACAAAATTTTCTAGAGAACTATCATTCAATATAACCTTAATACAAAACTTAGAGAAAGAACTTTTTAAAATTTCATGGGTCCTATGTAGCATATGAATAGTTTAAATAAACATACCATTCTTACTACTCATTTAATTTTCTGTTGTAGAAGAACATGGCCAGGGGAGGAGTTAGAAGACAGAACCAGCTGTCTCCCCACACTGTTTCCTGCCTGCTCCCTCTCAACACATGGAAGTCAGAAAAACTAAGACTTGGGAGGTTTTTAGATTATCCAACTCACAATGACTTTATAGATTTAGGAACTGAAGCACAGAGAAATTCAATTTCTCCCATTTCACGAAGTTGCAGTTTTCTCAGTAAATAGTGAACTACTCTGAGATGTTCAGTGGACCGCACATTAAAACCAACTGGGCAGCATTCCCCTCCTACATACTTGCACTTGGTAAAAGAGAAAATGCCAGCACATGGAGTTTTTAATGGTGTGATGTTTGTTTCATTTTGGTTTTAGAAGTAGGTATTATATGTATGACTTAAGAGTTTTTAAAAGTACCATATAATACAAAGAAAAATCTCCCCTCTCCCTTCAGCTAACCAACTGTGCTCCCAGAAGGCAACCAAACTTACTAGTTTCTAGAGTATCCTTTAGAATATTGTCTCTCCCTCTTTCCCCCTACACAAATGGTAGCATAATACCTGGTAGATAAATACTGTTCTATATCCGGCTTTTATTACTTTAGTAATATATCTTGACAATCATTCTCATGAGTCAACAAAAACCTTCATTTTCTTTCTATTGCTGTAGAGTATTTCACTTATATGAATGTTCATAAATGTTTTATATGTTTTCCAAGTAATTCTGATCTGCACCAGTAAGAAATGCTTGCATAATCTATCTCTGAGCTCTCCACCCAATTCAGACATCCAAAGTAAGTAAAAACTACAAATGGAACGGAGAAGCAAAGGGAAAGATATTTTTTAAATATTCAGAAATGGTGAGTCCTGAGTTTAACACTTATATTCAATGTCCCTCAAATATGACTCCAATGGTTTGTCTATGTTTCCCTTTTGTCCGTAATCTTTCATGATGTCCTAGAGCAGTGGTTCTCAACCTTCCTAATGCTGCGACCCTTTAATACAGTTCCTCATGTTGTGGTGACCCCAACCATAAAATTATTTTCGTTGCTACTTCATAACTGTAATTTTGCTACTGTTATGAATCGTAATGTAAATATCTGATATGCAGGATGTATTTTCATTGTTACAAATTGAACATAATTAAAGCACAGTGATTAATCACAAAACAATATGCAATTTTATATGTGTTTCCCGATGGTCTTAGGCAACCCCTGTGAAAGGGTCGTTCGACCCCCAAAGGGGTCGCGACCCACAGGTTGAGAACCGCTGTCCTAGAGGTTTGTGATTTTAGTGAACTTAACTTGAATACCTCCAAAATAAAATAAAGTCAAGTACTATCAACTCAAAGCAGGTGGCAATAAAACATCAGTGAAATCAGAGATTAGCCATTAATAGTATATAAATTTATGGGTCAAAGCAGGTACAAAAACTACTGGGGTATCTGGTCACAAGAACTACAACTTGGAGACCACTACGACCTCCTTCCTCAAAATGTTAAGCATGTAGTAATAGTTCACACCTTCTTATTTTTAAACTGGACTTTCCCCTCAACCATCTTAGATGGAATCCAAACGTATAAAATATACAAAGAAGAAATGATTCTGAAAATGGGGAACCTAGACTCTATCTTTTCAATCTCTCTTCCCCAGTCCTGCCTTCCAACCTCACTCTAGTTCTGGTTCACCAAGATATACCTCCACAGAACACTTTACAGTTTGAAAGCAACTGAAATAAAAGAATCCAGTTTAAAATTAAGGTTGAAGGGGAAGAGAACACCACAAGTGGCAATTTCAATTTTTAAGTTCAGTCCTTTGCACCAAAACTCAATAACTCGGGGTTAGTCACATTCTTGACTCATGAAATGTAAAAATTCTGTGAAACTTTTAAGACACCTGGTCAAGGTTAGCTCTTTCTTTCACCACATTTTGTTGGAATTTGGGCTTTCCTGCCTATTTCTGGGCTCCTCTGTAGCAATTTGAGAGTTTTGAGCATCACCTTCCACTGGAACCCTTTGGAGGGATCTAGGAGTTTCAAGCTGTGACTAGACTTCCAACGGGCTCATCAAGTAAGCTCAAGTTGATTTCGGGGTCTTCTAAGATGCTGAGTGAATAAGATTCAGTTGGCCCTGGCTAAGTGGCTCACCCAGTTGGTTGGAGCATCACCTCTCGCACCAAAAGGTTGCAGATTCCATTCCAGGTCAGGGCACGTACCTAGGTTTCTGGTTCAATCCCCAGTCAAGGCGCATATGGGAGGCAACTGGTCAATATTCCCCTCCCCCCCCCCCCCCCTGTTCTCCTCTCTCTCTCTCTCTCTCTCTCTCTCTCTCTCTCCAATTAATTAAATAAATAAATAAGCAAGCAAGCAAGCAAGCCTTGGCCAGTTTTTCTCAGTGGTTAGAGTGTTGGGCCTTGGACCAAAGGGCAGAACAGGAGTCAATCAATTGATGTGTCTCTCTCACATCAATGTATTTCTTTCTCTCTCTCTCTCTCTCTCTCTCTCTCTCTCTCTCTCTCTTTTCCTAGCACCCCTTTCCCCCCTCCCCTCTGCCTTCCATTCTCTCTAAAAATCAATGGGGAAAAAATATCCTGACTCGTCTGGTAAGGATTAAAAAAATAAAGTAAATGAAAAACATATCCCCACCCCCCAAAAAAATAAAAATAAAAATAATAAAATTAAAAATATATCCTTGGGGTAGGATTTTTAGAAAAAGAAGATTCAGGGATTCTCAAGTTGTCTCAGAAATACTAGCAAAGAACCTTGGTAAATTGACTCTCAACCCTAGTACCAAATTCCCTTTCCTTCTACCAGGAGGTTCACCCCAACAGCAGGACAGAGTAAAGAATTTCCAGGGGCTGGGCCTGGGGCTGGGTCAGGCATACTCTACGTGAGACGTGCAATGTGGACATTGGCAACTGCTTGTAAAGAAAGGCTGCAAAGTATGCTACACGTTATTAAATATTGCACCCTCTCTCTACTTGGAAAACACCACGTGAGAGGAAACTTGAGACTGAATCAAGATTCAGAAGCTTTAGATGTAGCGGTCATTATTGCCGATTTCTTGGAGATCCTTCTGATGATATTAGTATGGAGAATAATTAAGACACTAAGTGGAGTTAGCCATTAGCCTTATTCTTGTACTTTTTGCTTGCTAGTAATTTTAGGATAATTGTGCAGCAGCTTGGGAAATCTACACTGTTAGAACATAATGTATACCAATATTTTGATAACCTCTGATAGAAGTTCTGTGATGTCTTTTTTTTTTCATCCCTTTCTTGAAAGTCTATCTTGAGGCCAATAACTTATAAGGAATCTATATAGTTTGCATTTCATTATACCTCAGTGCCACTTTTTTATTTGACCCAAAGAAACACTAATAGGTCTTGAGTGTTGCTGAAGTCAGTAAGATGAAACGCAGTATCAAAAATTAGAAGTAACTTGTGTGTAAAAAAGAAAGCATTGGGTGGTTTGGCTAGAGCATAATTAGCAAAGGATGTATTAATTAAATTCTCTGGTTTTCAAAAATGTAATTTGTAACAATTTTTTTACATGCTATTTCAATTTTTGTACATGTATAGAGTATCTTATTAAAAGTTGGGGCATATTTGGGCATCTTTAAAAAAAAAAAAAGAAACCTGGTCAAGGTTTTATATGCAACCTCCTCATATCATAAACATTTAGTATAATTATATTTTGGAATGGAAATAATATACTAGAATTAAATGTCACTGTTGTAAGTGACAAGAACACATTTTATCTGGATTTTACAGATAAACTCATAACTAGCCTCCTGTATTTTACAAACAGGCAATAAAATGTAGTAAAATGAAATTGCTCTACTTAAATTCCTTTTTGTATCTTCCCACATTAAAGTACCATAGTCATCCCCCTCCCTTTGATTGTGGTTTCAGCTACTCGTGGTCAACAGCAGTACAAAAATATTAAATGGAAAATTCCAGAAATAATTCATGACTTTTAAATCTCCCATCATCCTACTCCACCCTCCAGCCTGCCCAGAGGTGAATCATCCTTATGTCCAGCATACCCATCCTGCATATGTTACCTGCATATTAGTCACTTAGTAGCTGTCTCAATTATCAAATCAACTGTAGCAGTATCACAGTACTTGTGTTCAAGTAACCCTTATTTTACAATGGCCCCAAAGCACAAGAATAGTGATGCTGGCAATTTGGATATGCCAAAGGATATAAACTGGTTCCTTTAAGAGAAAACGTATGTATGTAGTAGAAAATAAACATAGTATATGTAGGGTTCAGTACTATCCATGGTTTCAGGCATTCACTGGGGATCTTGGAACATACTCCTAAGGCAAGTTAGTAAGAACCTAGGAAAATTCCCTTGCAAGTGGAATGAGGAAACCGAGACAAATGGCTGAACAAACAGCTGGACAGGCTGAACAATTAACAGCCAGCTGATAAATCACAAGATTTTATGCTCCCTAACCAAAGATACCTAAGAGCGGGTGGTTTAAACCTATCCCCTAACCAAAGATATCTAAGAGCAGGTAGCTTAAATCACCTTTTGATAGATAACAAAACAGACCCCCAAAAAAGCCACCTAATTAGAGCCAGACTAATCTATCTATATATAGCCTATCTAATAAAGAGGGAATATGCAAATTGACCATCACACCATCGCAAAATATGGCAGTACCCATAGCCACAAGATGGCGGCACCCAGTCCCCTAAGCCCCGCCGGAGTCCCCCAGTCCTTTCAGCCCCGCCGGGGGGGTGGCAGGCACACAGTGCGGCCGGACCTGCCCTCAACCCCCCAGCCGCCCAGGGCAGGCCCGAGGCACAGGCAAGGCTCGGATGGCGGCTGCCCAGCCGCCCAGGACCAGCCAAGGCTTGCGCTGCCAGCAGTGGCAGCAGCAGAGGTGTGATGGAGTTGTCACCTTCCCCTGATGGCCGAGTCGCCTCCTGTCCCTGAGGGCTCCCGGACTGTGAGAGGGGGCAGGCCGGGCTGAGGAACCCCCCTCCAGTGCATGAATTTTCATGCACCAGGCCTCTAGTATGTGTGTGTGTGTATGTGGGCGCGCGCGCACACACACACACACACACACACACACACATATAAAAGGCTAATATGCTAAGTGTTAGACCCTCCTACCAGTCGCTATGACACGCACTAACCACCAGGGGGCAAATGTTTAACGCAGGAGCTGCCATGACGTGCACTGGCCATTTACAGAGGAACGGCATTGCGTACCTGGCGTCCACAAAGCAACACTCACCTTCCCCCAAGTGGGACACAGGCCCTGCCACCACCCAGGAGCAACAGCCCACCAAATCACAGCCGCTGCCAAGACCCCATGGCACAAAATGCAACCGAAAGCCCAGCCCAGCCCAGAAATGGTGGCTGTGGACACCAGGTAATGATGTCACATAGCAACGCCCGGCTTCCTCTCCGTAGTGACAGGCCATTTAACAATAAATGCCACTGCGAACCTGGTGCCCACAAAGCAACACTTGGCTTCTCCCAAGTGGGACACAGGCCCCTGCCACCATCCTGGAGCGACACCCCACCAAATCACAGCCAACACTGCCAAGACCCCATCCCAGCCCAGCCCAGAAACGGTGGCTGCGGGTGCCGGGTAATGACATCACATTTTTGTTGACATTCTGAAGCTGAAACTGTCAACAGAATATGTCTGAAAACCAACTATTGCCACAACGTACCTCTAAAGTTGAAAGAAGCCAGCATCGTGGACAGAATGTATCTGAAGACCAACTATTGGCACAATGTACCTCTAAGGCTGAAAAAAGTAACATCATCAACAGAGTATGTCTGAAGAACAACTATTGGCACTATGTACATCTGAAGCCAAAAGAAAGCGACGTCATCAACAGAATATGTCTGAAGAACAGTCATCAACAAGTACTACCAATACTGGTAGGAACTGTCTTCATAGCGAAAATGAGGTAAATGAGGATGCAATTATCGAACACAGTTGTGGTGGAATGACTGTTAACATGTCAATTTTGCCTATCCCTAAATTTCTCCAATGAAAAAAACCATCTCATGGAAAATGTACTTGATGTTGCAGTAAAGGCAAAGTTTGTCTAAATGATATAAATTTTCCAGAAAACCCAGCATATATTAAAAAATTAATGATAAATGAAGATTCTGACAGTAAAAATCTCATGGAAAATATTCGTTGTTATATCATGTTGTTATTGTTTATTTATTAATCAATTTATATATTATTTTCATGTACACTTTACTAATTTTCTTTCATCTCTGACACTTCTATTATAGAAAAAGGGTGAATAGCGATATGTATTAAAATATTTTTTAATTAATTTACTTACAATGTGCACGAATCCATGCACCGGGCCACTAGTCCAAGATAAAAGTAAAAGTAAGAAGAAAATGACCCCAGAAACCATCAACAAAACAACAAGAAAGCCCACTGCATGGGAGAACATATTTGCCAATAATATTTCCGATAAGGGTTTAATCTCCAAAATTTACAGAGAACTCACACAACTTAATAAAAGGAAGATAAACGATCAAATCAAAAAATGGACAAAGGATTTAAATAGACACTTTTCGAAAGAGGACATAGAGAAGGCCCAGAAACATATGAAAATATGCTCAAAGTCACTAATCATCTGAGAGATGCAAATCAAAACAACAATGAGTTACCATCTCACACCTTTCAGAATGGCTATCATCAACAAATCAACAAACGACAAGTGCTGGCGAGGATGTAGAGAAAAAAGAACCCTCTTGCACTGCTGGTGGGAATGCAGACTGGTGCAGCCACTGTGGAAGACAGAATGGAGTTTCCTCAAAAAGTTAAAAATGGAACTCCCATTTGACCCAATAATCCCACTACTAGGACTATATCCCAAGAAACCAGAAACACCAATCAGAAAGGATATATGTACCCCTATGTTCATAGCAGCACAATTTACAATAGCTAAGATTTGGAAACAGCCTAAGTGCCCATCAGCAGATGAGTGGATTAAAAAACTGTGGTACATCTACACAATGGAATGTTAGTGCACCTGTTTTCCAATAACACTTTCAGGTGACTGAAGTCATCCATCTTTCTGGGCCGTATGGGTAGGCAGATTCTGAATTTAGGCCTCCATACCCAGCTCCAGGCAGGTTGCCTGACATCCCAGCCGTGAACAAAGATAAACGCAAGAACACTAGGTGCCTTGAGGTGAGGAACAGACTTATAGAATGGTAACTCCAGTGGAATAAAAAATAAAATAAAATATCCATTCCAACCCCACTATTCTAGAGTTCACAGCGATCTAAGATAATTTTTGTTGGCTTTACTTGTATGCTGCCTATGAAATAAAAGTACACTAGAGTAATTAATATCTTTAATTACTTTAGTAAAAGTAGCTCTCTTGTATGCATGCATATTAGCATAACCAATGGACACAGACACTGGGGCGGTGGGGGCTTGCCCAGGGTGGGAATGGCTGTGGGGGAGAGGGGGTCAATTGGGGAGAAAGGAGACATATGTAAAACTTTAGACAATAAAAAAAAGAAAGAAAATGACCCCGCCCTAGCTGGTTTGACTCAGTGGATAGAGTGTCCTCCTGCGGACGAAAGGGTCCCATGTTCGATTCTGATCAAGGGCACATGCCCAGGCTGTGGGCTTGATCCCCAGTAGGGGGCATGCAGGAGGCAGTCAATCAATGATTCTCTCTCATCATTGATGTTTCTAACTCTCTCTCCCTCTCCCTTCCTCTCTGAAATCAATAAAAATATATTTAACAAAAAAAGAAAGATAATGACTCCAGCCCCATTATAAGCTCATTTTTATATATCAATGTACTAAATGACATAGCTGTAAATCTAATGAATAGTCTGTTGAGATCCACCCCTGAGACCTCCCCTAAAATTCCCACCTATAAAAAATAGATAAAACCCTCAGGACAAAGGGTGCCAATGTGAGCTCTTCTTTGAGCAAACCTGTGTCCCCCTTTCCTCGGGCATGTACTTTGCCTCTTCTACCCTAAGCCCTCAGGGTGCCCACAAGACGTGCACCCAGGGGAGCCATGGGCAGTGGCAGCTTGTCCCAGGCTTATCCCCTGGTCCTGTCTCCAGGGGCCCTTCTTTGGCCTCGTGGTCCCAAGCTTTAATAAACTTACTCTCACTTTCACCTGGACTCGTGTGGTGAAACTGTTCCTGCATGAGTCAGGAACCTGCAGGTCGCCTGATTCATGAAAGGTCCTGACTCTACAGAGGCAGGGCTAGCCCTCAGCACAGAAGCAGTTTGGTAACATCCACTGCAGATAAGGAGGAACTACTATAATAAAGACACACACACACACACACACACACACACACACACACACACATTACTCAACAGGAAACGTATCTTGCAACAACAAAATTTCAAAAACAGTCATCTAAAAGGAAAAGAATCCAATTCCTTCTCACGGGAACTCCTGGCTTTTGACCAATAATCTCTGTATAACCAAAATGTACTTGGATAGGTTCTCAAGGTGGACTCAGCTGTGTGTCTGTGTGTGTGTGTGTGTGTGTGTGTGTGTGTGTGGGTCATGGGGGGGATTAAAAATGTACTTCATTGTGGTGAGACTGTAGATGCCTCTTTTGATGAGCAAGAATGAACCCATGGAGGGTCACACTAAGGCAAAGCCCACAGTTCACCAAAGCAGACAAATAATCCTACAAAATACACAATTCAATTTTCTTTTAAATTATCTACACTAATAAAAGAGAAACATGGTAATTAGCGTACGACCACTACCCTTCCCATTGGCTAATCAGCATATCCTTATGCAAATTAACTGTCAGCCAAGATGGCGGCCGGCAGCCATGCACTGAAGTGAACAGGGAGGCTTGCTTGCTCCAGTGACGGCGGACTCCAACGTTCCCCGCCT
>NW_005362033.1:3311469-3323389 GCF_000412655.1 Myotis brandtii
GGGCCTCTAGCAAATACTAAAACCTTTTGATACAAAAATATGGAATAGGGGAATGGCTCTATAACATTGCAGATGCCAAAATATTAGTAAACTGAGGCAAATCAGGTTGCACTAATTCTCACAAAGGAGCCTAGCTCTAGTCCAACTCCAAAAGTACATTAGATAAGACCTAATGCACCACTATGTTTATTGCAGCATTATTCATCATAGCAAAGGTATGGAAACAACCTAAGTGTCCACTGATAGACAACTGGATGAAAGACATGGCATATATGCGTTGTTTACCCATATTTTCAGAAAAAAAATCACTTCTACTGTCGTGGTAAACAACCTGCTTCCCTATTTATAATGATCTGGCCCTCTAGCAACTTCAGTGTGAAATTATAGCTAATTTGCCTACAAACATCAGGGTGGTCATATAATCTGGCCTACACACACACACACACACACACACACACACACACACACACACGCACGCACACAAATGGAATATTACTCAGCCACAAAAAAGGAATGAAATCTTGACATTTGCAACACAGATGGACCTAGAGCAAAAGGGGGATACAGGTTTGCTCAAGGTCCATTTATTATGCTAAGTGAAATAAATCAGACAGAGAAAGACAAATATCATATGATTTCAATTATATGTGTAATCAAACACAAAAAACGGAAACAAACTCATAGATACAGAGGACGTTTTGGTAGTGGCCCAATGGGATGAGTGAAAAGGGGAAGAGATTAAGAAGTACAAATTGCTAGTTTGTTTTTTTTTTATATATATATTTTTATTGATTTCAGAGGGGAAGGGAGAGGGAGAGAGACAGAGAAACATAAATGATGATAAAGAATCATTGGTCGGTTGCCTCCTGCACCCCCCACACTGGGGATCGAGCCCGAAATCCAAGCAAATGGTCTGACCAGAAAGTGAACTGTGACCTCCTGGTTGACAGGTCGACGCTCAACCACTGAGCCACACCAGCTGGCCCGAACTGCCAGTTTTAAAGCAATCATGACCCTGGTTGGTGTGGCTCAGTTGGTTGGTCGTTTCCATTCCTGGTCAGAACACATACCTGGGTTGTCGAATCCTAGTACAAGAGGCAACTAATAGGCGTTTCCTCTCTCCCTCTCCCTTCCTCTTTCTAAAATCAACAAAATCAAATTTTTGAAAAACAAAACAAAAAACAGTGACGACCCTGGCTGTGATGGCTCAGTTGGAAGTCATCCTGAAAACGAAAAGATTGCGGGTTCGATTCCTGGACAGGACACTACCTAGGATGCAGGTATGATTGGCAGTGGGAGGCATACAGAAAGGCAGCCAATCTCTTTCTCCTCTCTTTCTCTCTCTCTTCCCTTCTCTCTAAAATCATGTCCTCGGGTGAGGATTAATAAAACAATTTTTTTTTTTTAACCACAGGCCACTGTCATGAAGAACACAGTAGCTGTATGGACCAGGAAGTTCATAACCAACAGACTACTTTATCGGAAACAAATGATCATTGAGGTCCGTTACCCTGAAAAGGTAACAGCACCTGAGACAAAAATTTGGGAAAAACAAGCCAAAATGTCATCTTTGTATTTGGTGGCAAGACAATTGGCTTTGGCATGATTTATGATTCCTTGGATTACCCAAAGAAAAATGAACCCAAACACAGACTTGCAAAACATGGCCTGTATGAGAAAACAATGACCTCAAGAGAGGAACACAAGAAGAAAATGAAGAAAATTAGGAGAAGTTCAAAGGCCATTGTTGGTGCTGCAAAAAGTGAGCTGGAGATGGGACAACAGAAGGAGTTAAGATTCTTCAGTGACTTTATCTGTGGTAATCACAGGTTTTTCATGAGAGGATTAATAAACTAAGAACTTAAGATAATCACGAGGATATAAAGTACAGCATAGGAAATACAGTTGATAATATTGTAATAACTGTATGGTGTCAGACGGGTACAAGACTTATCGGGTGATCACTTCATAAATTATATGTCTAATCGCTGGGTTGTACACTCGAAACTAATATAATATTATATGTCAACTGTAATTGAAAACTTAAAAAATTAAAATTTAATTTAATTTAAAAAGAAGAAAAGAAAGCTGACCTCCTGAGCTATCTCAGAGTCCAGCCCTCAGAAGAAGAAAGAGAGAGACAAGAAATCATCTAAGTGAATTCTGTAATTTGTATAAGATCAGAGTGGTGCTAAACTGGAATAAAATTTCTCCTGTAGTATAAACTATTCTTCCCTTAAAAAGTAGGAGGGGACTCCTCTGTGGGAAGGCATTAATAAGGTATTTTATCTGTAGCCTCTTTTTACATTATGACATCTCACTTAGAAGATAGATGAAAGGGCCCAGCCCGTGTGGCTCAGTGGTTGAGCATCAACCTATGAACCAGGAAGTCACAGTTTGATTCCCAGTCAGGGCACATGCCTGGGTTTCGGGCTCCAACCTTAGTAGGGGGCTTGCAGGAGGCAGCCGATCAATGATACTCTCTCATCATTAATGTTTTTCTCTCCTTCTTCCTCTCTGAAGTCAATAAAAATATATATATATTTTAAAAAGAAGTAGATAAATGGGAGCTAAAGAAGAGGCCTTTTAGGTTAAATTATGCTACATTGATAAAGTCTGATATTGAAAGAAACACAAGAATAAGGGCATAATTATTTGATTAATCTAAGGATACAGACATTCAATAAATAATTTTTTAATTTAAAAAAATTCTGCTTTATCCCTACATAAATAAGATAAGAAAGAACAAGTTTTCCAAGAGAGCAGTAGATAACACACATCTGAGAACTTGGGGGTATAGTTGTATTATATTGAACTAAGTTGAGCAATAGTCACTCTTTCAACTATAAGAATGAATATATATATATATTTAAAAGCCAAAATGGCCCTAGCCGGTTTGGCTCAGTGGATAGAGCGTTGGTCTTCGGACTGAAGGGTCCTGGGTTTGATTCTGGTTAAGGGCACATGCCCGGATTGCAGGCTCCATCCCCAGTGTGGGGCGTGCAGGAGGCAGCCAATCAATAATTCTCTCATCACTGATGTTTCTTTCTCTCTTTCTCTCTCTCTCTCTCTCTCTCTCTCTCTCTCTCTCCCCCCTTCCCTTCCTCCCTGAAATCATATATTTTAAAAAGCCAAAATGGACAGCTATCTGCCAATTTTCTCCTCCATTAACACAAAAGAGAACAGTGTATTAAGATTACAAAAACTTGACCTCTAGAAGCTTGTCATAATATATATGACAATACCTAAGGAGAATAATAAAAAGTTATTATTTATTGAGCTTTTGTTATGTACTAGGCAATGCACTTACAGCTTGGCCATGGAAAAGCTCACCTAAAACACTAGTTCCATTATTTTCCCTAATTAAGGTTTCAAAAAGGCTAAATAAGTAACTTCCCCAAGGTAATTTTTTTTAACTCAGAGATAGTTATCTTAAAGATCATGTTCTGGTGCCTCCCCTTTGACCCAAAAACAGAGACACACTGCTAAAAGTTATGAAGCAAAATAAAACAAGACTAATGAACAGCCTCTATTTCCAGGTATGTACCAAAATAAAGTAGAAAAACACAATTAACTTAAAATAAAATTTATTGAATTATATCTAAAAATAAAATCACTAGACACCTGTAAGGGCAGGTATGATCTCTGTTTTGTTTATATGGCCTCCCTAGCACCTAACAGTGCTTAACTCTCAAACAACACCCATTCCAACTACAAGTCCTCTTCTTCCTTCCACTCCGGACACTTCCCCCAAGCCTTCCAACTCTTCTCCATCTTAACTCCCCCAACTTCATCTCTTGCTGCAAGAAACTCCTAAATGGACTTCCTACCTCAATACTTTCTCCACAGAAAAATCAAAGCATTCTTTTAAACCAGGAATCAGAACATGTTCTGCTTAAAACTCCCCAGGGTTTACCAGGCAACTTCAAATAAAATCCCAATACTCACTAGGGCCCACAAGTCCCGACCAATCTGGCCTGCTTTCTCCCAATTGTTCAGTAGGACCCAGCAACAGAAGCTTCCTTACAGATCTTTCATTCTGCAGGACCCTTTTTTGCCTCGTCTTTGTCCTTTACTCTCTGCCTGGAACATTCTTCCTGACTTATTCCCGTGGCTGACTTCTCCCCAGACTTAAGTCTCAGTTCAAATGTCATCTTTTCAGAAAAGCCTTTCCCAACCACATTATAAGGTAGGCTCCCACCAGTTACTCTCAATCACATCACCCTTTTTGTTCTTTACAGGATTAATCATAATCTAATGAATTATTTAGTTTTACTTGATTATACGTATGTACTCTGTCTCCCTCATTGAATATAAACTGTTTGACTTCCTACCGTATTTGTTTAACAAAATAAATAAGAGATGTACAGAACTTAATTGAATTAAAGTTTGAAAATCCACTGAGAATATGGAAATCTGTTAGAGGATAGTAAGTACATAAAGGTGCCAATTTCCCCAAAATTAACCTTTAAATTCAATATTCCCAATCAATAGTCAGTATTCCCGATAAAAATCTCAACAGGATTTCTTTTTGAACCTCGCAGAATGATTCTAAAGTTCATCCAAAACAAACAGACAAGAACTGTCAAAGGCTGGAAAAAAAACATAATGAACAGGTGACTAACCCTTCCAGTATTACAATTATGAAACAATAATATTTTAAAGAATATGGTAATATACAACAAAAGATCAAGAGAACATAATACAGTGGGGCCTTGACTTACGAGTTTTAATTCGTTCCGTGACGGAGCTCGTAACTCAAATTACTCGTATATCAAATCTTAAAGTGAATGAGTGAGACACATGATGCTGGGCTGATGTTGTGGCGTTCACTGTGACGTTCACTGCGCCAACTAGCGGTGGGGTATCTGAAGCTGGCTCGTAACCCGAATTTTAGCTCACAACTCAAAGCAAAAAATCGGCCGAGAGACGGCTTGTATCTCGAAAAACTCATTAGTCGGGACACTCGTAAGTCAAGGCCCCACTGTAGAACATAACAGTTCCAAACACATGTCGAATAAATTATGAAGGTTGCAAATCTAAAGGTTGGATTATTCACTAAATAGCATTGACATTCTGGCTATTTGGTGGAAAAACCATGCACCCAGAAATAAATTCCAGCTGAATCAAAAAAATTAAAAGTTTTAAAAAAAAGTTTTAGAGTTAGTGAAGCAAACAATAGCTAGTTTATAATCTACTAGAGGCCTGGTGCATGAAAATTCATGCACTTGGGGGGGTCCCTTAGCTCAGCCTGTACCCTCTTGCAGTCAGGAAGCTCTCAGGGGATGTCCACCTGCCGGTGTAGGCGCACTCCCTGGGGAATTGGGCCTAAGCTGGCAGTCAGACATCCCTCTGGCAGCCTGGGAGCCCTCAGGGGGATATCTGACAGCGGCTTAGGCTCGCTCGCTGCGGGAGTGAGCCTAAGCCGCAGTCAGACATCCTTAGCTCTGCCGAGGTGGCAGGAGAGGCTCCCGCCACCACCGCTGCACTTGCAGCCATCAGCCCAGCTTGTAGCTGAGCGTAGCTCCCCCTGTGGGAGCACACTGACCACCAGGGGACAGCTCCTGCGTTGAGCATCTGTCCCCTGGTCGTCAGTGTGAATCATTGCGACCGCTGTTAGGGTCAATTTGCATATTACCCTTTTATTACATAGGATATGTTTAGTTCTCAGAGGTAACCACTGGCATAACAAAATTTCTTGTAATAGTTTAATTTCATAAAATATCACTAGGTCCAGCCCCATTGGCATGGCTCAGCGGTTGACCGTAGACCTATGAACCAGGAGGTCATAGTTCAATTCCTGGTCATGGCACATGCCCAAGTTGCAGGCCCTATCCCAAGTAGGGGGTGTGCAGGAGGCAGCCAATGAATGATTCTCTCTCATCACTGATGTTTCTAACTCTCTCTCCCTCTCCCTTCCTCTCTGAAATCAATAAAAATATAGTTTTAAAAAATATATATCACTAGGTCCAGATAATCTCAAAAACATTTTTTTATCATAACAGATTTGACAATTAAGCAAAGTAGGTAATTCCCAGTGATCATATTACTAATTTTATTGCAGAAATTTAAAATTAAGAAATACCTTAAATTCAATACCTAAGCTGAATAAATGATCTCTTATTCCCATCCACCCCAATTTTTGTTTTAAGTAACTGTCAATCATCACATTGAATAATCCCATAGATCAGTGATTTTTAACCTTTTTTCTCTCATCTATAATAAAAGTATAATATGCTAGTTAGACCGGACAGCCGAACAGCGGAATAACCATCCAGATGACATTCCAGACAACCTTCCAGACGAAGCCAGGGCTGCGAGGGCCGAGCCCCTTGCATGAATTTTGTGCATCAGGCCTCTAGTGGCACATATAAACTAATTACTAAAATTCTGTGGCAAGCCAAAAAATATGTTACATTTTTCACTGATCTGACAAAAAAAGGTATAATTTTGATTCATTCACACGGATGGCTATTGTTGTGTTGGCCACTGTCATGTTTTTATTTGACAATCTAAGGGAAAAGAGGTCAGTGCCCCGACCACTTAGTCAGGTATTGCATGTTTTAGAAACTCTTGTGGCACACTGGTTAAAAATTGCTGCCATAGATGATATGGTGTAATGAAAGGAGCGCTACACTGGATGTCAAATGACTAGATCCTGCTAGTGCCCCACTATAATTTAGACAGATCACTTCATTTCTGTGGCCCTCAGAAAAACCGTAAAACAAGGTAAGACTACAGATAGCCCCCAATTTACATTTGTTCTACGGATGACCTTTTTCCACTTTACAATGTTGTCAAAGTGATAGGCATTCAATAGAACCCATATTTCGAATTTTGACCTTTTCCTGGGCTAGCAATATGCAGTGCAATACTTTCTTGTGATGCTGGGCAGCAGCAGTGAGCAAGGCTCCCAGTCAAAGACTTGATCAAGCCCCAGTCGGTTTGACTCAGTGGATAGAGCATCAGCCGGTGGACCTAAGGCTTGATTCCAGCAATTCCAGTCAAGGGCACATACCTCAGTTGCAGGCTCTATCCCAGGTCAGGGCTATGCAGGAGGCAACCAATCCATGTGTCTTTCTCACATTGATGTTTCTCTCTCTCCATCTCTCCCCCTCCCTTCCACTCTCTCTAAAAATCAATGGAAAAATATCAAATGAGGATTAACAAAAAACAAACAAAACAAAAATGACGTGATCAAAAGAATAAACAGCAGATATCCTACAATGTACTGTGGTGCCAGAGTTATTTGGATATTGTGTTTTGTATTTTCCCATCCCATCAGGTCTACAATATGCCATGTCACTTGCTGCTGGTGAGAAAAGGAAAGCAATTACTCTTGAGATGAAATTACATTAGCCCAGCCCTAGCCAGGTAGCTCATGATTAGACCATCATCAGAGGCGCCAAGGTTGTGGGTTCGGTCAGGGCACATACAAGAATCAAACAGTGATGCATGAATGAGTGGAACAACAAACTGGTGTTTTTCTTTCTCTCTCTCTAAAATCAATCAATAAATTTTAAAAAAATGTTTTTAAAGAAATCACATTAGCCCAACTGTAAGCTAATGTAAGTGTTCTCAGCATGTTTAAGGTAGCCTAGGCTAGGATGTTCCTTCAATAAGTTAGGTCTACTCAGTGCATTTTCAACTTACAATATATTCAACTTAAGATGGGTTTAGCAGGACATAACCCCATCAAGGAGCATCTGTAGATAACATATATGACTCTACATTCTATAATTCTATAAATTATTAGCATTTTGTTTTAATCAATTTAAATTTGTTTTTGAGATCATTTTTAAGTAAAAGTAATAACAGCACACATGGAAGAATTAAACTGAAGAACTCCTCTTCAAATGCAAAGAGGATTTGTATGTTATATCTGAAGACTATCCAAATAATATAATAGTTTGACCACACTAGCTCCTAGGGTAGAAAAATTGGTAATAAAAATGTTCAAGGAAAACTACTACCACAAGAATACCCAAATAAAAGTCAGATGCTCTACATAGTTATTGCTACATATCAGAAGCTTTTCATAGCTTTTTAATACTCCTAATAAGTCCTAATAGAAAAAGAAACAAACAAAATGTTTTCTTAACCATCTATCTAAATGTACTTTTTTCATCGTCAAACTTGAAAAGGACAAAATATCAGGCAATCTACAGACTGAGTTATTTGTGCACATATTAATCTGCTCAACTTTATAGTACTTAATAATGTGCCCTGAACATAAAAAGCACTTAACACCAGTTATACAAAGCAATGAACTATAAATGAATCTCTAATCAATAAGTCAACACAATTAATTATGATGAATATTGACTACATCTAGTAAAATCCATATGTGAAGTAAAAGAATAGACGGACCCTGGCTGATGTGGCTCATTTGTTGAGTATTGTCCTGTGCACCAAAAGGTTGCCGGTTCGATTCCCAGGTAGGGAAAGCGAAGGAAGCCGCCCATCAATGTTTCGCTCTAACATGAATGTTTCTCTTCCTCTCTCTCTCTCTCTCTCTCTCTTTCTCTCTCCCCACCCTCTCCCTCCCTCACTCTCTAAAAATCTATTTTAAAAAATCTTGGAAGGAAGGAAGGAAGGAAGGAAGGAAGGAAGGAAGGAAGGAAGGAATAGATGAAACTAGCTACGTAAGTATGGGAAACCTCTATCATTCCCAGCCATCAATTAAGAGTTTGAAATTGTAACTAAGACGAAATACAATTAAAACTGAACAACAAAATAAACACACACAAAAAACAAGTAACAAATATCCTGACATTTACCTACATCAGCGATTATCAACCAGTGTGCCACAAGAATTTTTAAAACATGCACTAACCTCTTTTCCCTTAGATCAATGGTTCTCAACCTTCCTAATGCCGCGACCCTTTAATACAGTTCCTCATGTTGTGGTGACCCCCAATTTCATTGCTACAAATTCAACATAATTAAAGCATAGTGATTAATCACAAAAACAATATGTAATTATATATGTGTTTTCCGATGGTCTTAGGCGACCCCTGTGAAAGGGTCGTTCAACCCCCAAAGGGGTCGCGACCCACAGGTTGAGAACCATAGCCTTAGATTGTCAAATTAAAAACTGACAACAGCCAACACAATAGCCATCCAGTGTGAATGAATCAAAATTATACCTATTCTTTTGTCAGTTGGTGCTGCAGAACTTTAGTCATTAGTTTCTGTGTGCCAATGAGAAGAAAAAGTTTGAAAATTGCTGACCTACATCAATTCCTGGCCTATTCAAAGCCCGTTGCTTTCCACTGCAGATAACAATGGCAAGAAAATTTCATCCTTCACCAATTTTTTAAAAAGCTTTAACAAAACCTAACTAATCTAAATCTGCCTAGCCTGGAAACAAATTTTTTAATTTCAAACATTTTGTGCCTTTTTAAAAAAATTATGTGGGCAGGCCAAATACTTAAGTCTTACTGTATAATTAAATTCAACATGACAGGCAGTTATATATACTAGTATACTAGTGACCTGGTGCACAGATTCGTGAACACTGAAAGGAAATTAATTAGAAGGTGGCTGGCGGGGCGGGACTGGGTGAGACGGGCCAGACACGCCCTGGAGCCAACCTCTCACAGTCCCTCTCCAGTGTCTGCAGAGTGAGAGGGGTCCCTCCAGCAGGTGAGGTCCCTCGGCAGGTGGCGGTCCCTCAGCCTGGCCTGCGGGGATCAGGCCAAAATCAGCTCTCCAGCATCCCCCGAGGGGTACTGGAGTGCGAGAGGGCACTCTGCAAAGTTGCTGTTGTATAGGGTGTGGAACGCAAACACAAGTGTGCAGTAAACCAGATTCGGGACCAACAGTGCCCCAGCAACAACATGACCCACAGCCGAAGGTGGAATCGCGCAGCCCCGCGAGGAATTGGGCTCTCTCCTCTCTGGTTTTGGGGTGTGTCACCCAAGAACTGCAGCCGCCAAGTCACTGCAGCTTGGCAGCTCCTGCATTGAGCGTCTGCCCCCTGGTGGTCAGTGTGTGTCATAGTGACGGGTCAGACAGTAGGAGGGACACTTAGCATATCAGCCTTTTATATGCACAGGTAGGGTCCCTAGACCTGGCTGGCGATCAAGGCTGATTGAAGCCTTTCAGCTGCCAGCCGGGGCCTTCCTTCCCCGGCTGCTGGCCAGGACCTTCCTTCCCCAGCTGCCAGCTGGGGCCTTCCTTAGTTCCATGCCATCCCCTGGTGGTCAGCACACATCATAGCGAGTGATCGAACTCTAAGTCTCCTGGTCAAACTCCTGAGGGGACAATTTGCATATTAGGTTTTTATATAGAGAGAGATATCTCAGAGAATGTTAACCACAGGTAACAAGTGTATTTGGATAAGTTGTAATGTGAATCCATTTTTCTAATTAGAATGCAATGTTTATTCATTTAATAAATATTGCAGTATCAATATTCTACCCAGAAAATAAAATCCTCGGATTTTCTCTTTAAATTTGCCATAAACTTAAAGATAAAATCAGAGAAGGGCCTATCCTTCCCTCCAGAGGAGATAAAACAGGTACATAAAAAGCTAAATATAAGGTAGAAAGTGTAAATGCCATGAGATGTGCAAATAAAGCATTTCACAAGGGCAGAGGGAGCTGTTACTACCTCACAGAAATATAGCCCTCTCAACCTATTTAAAGTAATTTCATAACTATTAACTTTCTTAGGCTCACAACAGCCAACCCTGGGAGAGACGCTTTCCTCCTATCATAGGTGAGGAAACTGAAGCACAGAAAGGTTGATCATATTCCAAAATGTCACAATTTCATTAAAGGAAGAATCGGGACTCTTTGTATTATATTTTCTCTGGGGGAGTAGTTCAATATATGGCAAGGCTTTTGCAAAAGGAAATAGTACTTTATTTTAATATTGCAAGTATTCACACCGTTATGTATGTATGTGCATATTATTTACATGTACGTGTTAACCTTGATTTCTAGTAACAGGTGTGCTTAAAACAAGGCAAAGCAACTGTGTACTATAAATATTAAAATAAATAAATAAACTTCCACGGGATTTTAACGAAATAAGAAAGTAAAGACTATTTCTTTTTCCAACAATTTGTGGTTATTTCTTCTGTAATTTTTACCTATTTAGACATAAGATTCTAAAATTGGGCTACTCCTGAGCCCCAGCAAATTGATTCCTCCAATAAATAACTTTATGAAAAAGTACACGAAAACATTTTCAAAAAAACACTGAAAACTAAATCATGCCATCAACTCTTCAGTTAGCCAATCCCCTGTGACCATCAGCAGGCGCTATTGATCAAGATACGATGAACGAATGAATGAATACTTGGTTGGCATTTTTAAATCCCGGGCCTGTTGCTCTTTGCACAGTGTTCCGCCTCCCATCGTCACCTCGCCAGGGTAAACACAAGGAATGTAAATTTCAAAATTGGGACATGACTGAGGAAGCAACCCTGATGCAGGTGAGTACACTCATTCCAAAGAGCAGGATTCCCCACCCCGCACTCCGCTCCGAGGCGAGCTGCTGCAGCAGCACGGGGCCCACAACATCAACACAACTCGGGTACCAGCACATCACTGTCCCCCCCACCCACACCTTCGGTCCTCGACGCACCTCGTCCAGCTCATTCGAAGAATTCAAATTCGCTTTCCTCTCCATTAGGACTCATTTCTCAATTACAGTTTCTCAAATCCCTCTGACCCCCAAAAAGAGAATTCCCCGACTTAGCATCATTATTAAAGCCAATATCCAAGGCAGAAGGTACAGAGTCCCGACCTTTGCCATCTCCACCGCGACCTGCCCTTCGCCATTCCTCTCCCGGGTGATCTGCTTAGAAAGGCGAACTAGTTCGCTCCTCACGCGCTCGTCCCTCGCTGTCACCCTCCCGCACCCTCCTCTCCCGGCCGCCCACCGACTCCGCCTCCGAGGGAGCGCT
>NW_005362033.1:3324202-3331850 GCF_000412655.1 Myotis brandtii
CTGGCCGCGGGGAGGGAGCGGCCCCCACAGGCTGGGAGCTGGAGGGGTGCACGTCGACCTACCCAGGTGTCTCCCAGGGCTCCGGCTGTAACTCTCGCCAAGGCTTCACTGAAAAGCGAACAGGCGATGCCTATTTGTCCTTGATGTCAGTCCTTACTCTAGCCACTCGGAGCCTGTGACCCTGGCGACCACAAAGTGCGCCCTCAGCCTCACTCTGACGGTGAAACGATCGGACTGTGTCAGGACGAGGGTAGAAACTGACAGGAAGGGGCTCGGTCCCGAGCTGTCGCCGTCCTCGTAAACGCTACGTAAAGTAGAGGGAACTCGGTATGTGCCGGGAGGCGACCGTGCCAGCCCATCCCAAGCACCCGACCTTTCAAGCCTCACGCCGTAGGAGCGGCTTGGCGGGACGGACCGCAACTCGGAACGCAATTTGCGCGGAGCGTGGTTTCCCCCCGAGCCGGCTCCGGGGCACCTGTCCCTGTGACGCAGGCGCTGTGCCCCTCAGACGGCATGGAGGCCGTGGGTGTTGTGTGTGTGGCGGTGGCCCTCCTAGCACCGGGCATCTTCTGGGCTTGGCACTTCTTGGAACGAATGAAGAGTCAGGTGCAGGCTGGCCTGTTGGGAAGCGGAAGCCGGGCCCTCCTGGTGATCGCGCACCCCGACGACGAAGCCATGTTCTTTGCTCCCACTTTGCTAGGCTTGGCCCGCCTGAGGCACCCGGTGTTCCTGCTCTGCTTCTCTGCAGGTAGGAGGCTGCCGGCGGGGCGTTGGGACCCGGGGCTGTAAAGGATGATTAAGTGCTCACCCATCTCAGTCGAGTTTTGCCCAAAGGATTCTCTGTTGTAGAGAGTTAACGAAATATACCCCGAAAGTCCCTTCTCTGGGCGCTTCACGGAGAGGCGGTGGCTCCAGCCCCGGGACTGCAGCGGCCGGTTTCCCAGGTTGTTGGGGGACGTCCTCAGCTTTCGCACTCCGCTAGCAAGATCACGCACAAGGGAACTGCTCACATCTGATTCCATCCAATACCCACATTTCCTTTGGAGAATGGGACTGTACTCATTATTCTGTGGGGCCTTTGTATTTGCAGAAGGACCAAGAATAATGATCCTACCATAGTACGCGAAACAGAATCTAGTTATATCATGCCTGCTCAACCCTGAAATTTTTATAGATAATTTTATAGTTCAGGGAAGGGGACTTCCAAAGAATAAGCCCTCCTTTACCAGACAGAAAAGGTGGAATGAGACCATGATCCTGGATTATGGCGATAATCGCACAATGTACAAATGTAGTTGAACTGTACATATACAATGGTGAATTTTTATGGTATGTAAAATTGTACCTCAATAAAGCTGTTCTTAACAAATGCCCACGACCTCTTTTTCCCATTTCATGGTGTGTCATTCCAGTTCTTTTTATAGACAGATTTTTCACAGAAATAACATTTAATATAATTTTTTTTCACTGAACATTTTTCATTCATTTACCAAATCTATAATAATAAAAGCATAATATGCTAATTAGACCAGACAGCCGAACGACCTTACAGACAAAGCCGCGGAGGCCACCACAGAGGTGGTTAGGGGCAAGCAGGCAGGCAGGCAGGTGAGCGGTTAGGAGCCAGGATCCCAGATGGCGAGAGGGGTGTCAGACATCCCCCAAGGGGTCCTGGATTGGGAGAGGGTGCAGGCCGGGCTGAGGGACACCTCCCCCCCACCCCCCCACCCCCCGCATGAATTTCGTGCACCGGGCCTCTAGTATTTAATAAAAATGTATGTGTACTACACTTAGAATGGCCAAAATCTGGAACACTGACAACACCAAATGCTAGTGAATATGTAGAGCAACAGGAACTATCAGTTATTAAGGGTAGGAATGTAAGATGGTTCAGGCACTCTGGAAGGCAGTTAATTTGGCAGTTTCTTAGAAGACTAAACATACTCTTCCCAAACCATCAGCAATTACTCTACTTGGTATTTATTTACACAAAGGAGTTGAAAGCATATCCATGCAAAACCCTACACACAGGTGTTTCTAGCAGCTTATTCATAATTGCCAAAACTTGGAAGCAATTAAGATGTTCTTCAGTAGGTGAAATAAATTAATACATCCAGGCAATGGACTATTAGTGCTAAGAGAAATGAACTGTCAAGCCATGAAAAGGCATGGAGTAACCCTAAATGCATATTATTAAGTGAAAGAAAACAACCTGAAAAGGCTACACAGTGTATGATTCCAATGAAATGATATTCTGGAAAAGGTAAAACTATGGGGACAGTAAAAGGATCGTTGTTTTCCAGGGGTTGAGATGGGAGGAAAGATGAATAACTAGATGGAGCACAGAGGATTTTTTTAGGGCAGTGAAAATACTGTATGATATTTTAATGATGGATATATGCCCTTATGCATTGTCCAAACCCATGCAATGTACAATACCAGGAGTAAACTCTAATGTAAACTATGGGCTTTGGGTGGCAATGATATAGGTTTATCAGCTGTAACAAATGTAACACTCTGATGGGAAATGTTGATAATGGAGAAGGCTATGTATATGTGGAGACAGGGTAAATGGCAAGGAAAATCTCTATACCGTCCCCTTAATTTTGCTGTGAACCTAACAGCTTTATAAAGAATAAAGTTTTAGCCCTAACCGGTTTGGCTCAGTGGATAGAGCGTCAGCCTGCGGACTCAAGGGTCCCAGGTTCAATTCCGGTCAAGGGCATGTGCCTTGATTGCAGGCACATACCCAGTAGGGAGTGTGCAGGAGGCAGCTGATTGATGTTTCTCTCTCATCGATGTTTCTAACTCTCTATCCCTCTCCCTTCCTCTCTGTAAAAAATCAATAAAATATTAAAAAAAAGAATAAAGTTTTAATTTAAAAAATTGTATGCTAGGCCTTATGCTATTCCCTAGGAATAAATAGTAAAAACAAGCTAGATAAGGACCACGTCCTTGTGAAACTTATAATTTAAACATTTACTTATATTAATAAAAACTAGTATATATCCTTTTAAATAGTCTCATAGAGATAAATCTTAATTTAGTCATCCCTTATTGTATGTCTACTTAGGGTTGTTGTTTTTTCCAGTTTATCTCCATTACAAATAACAGCAAACATCTATATGTATTCCATAGTAATTTATTAGGACTGATTTCTAAAGTTGGTTGTTTTAAAGCTTTTCATGCAAATTATATTCCCAAAAATATACCAACTTATAGTCTCACTGACTAGTAATGAGAATCTGTCTTTTTTTTTTTAATGGAATTTATTGGGGTGACACTGGTTAACAAAATTATACAGGTTTCAGGTGCACATATCTATACACTATATTGCATGTTCACCACCCTAAATCAAGTCTCCCTCACCATTTATCCCCCATACACTCCTCCACTTTCTCCCAACAACCCCCTCCCTGCCGCAGCCCACAATCACCACACTGTTGTCTATATCCATGAGTGTTTTATCCTTTTTTTTTTACTTGATCCCTCCACCACTCCCACCCAGACCCCCAACCGCCAACCTATCCTCAACAGCTGTCAACCTGCTCTCTATGAACCTGTCTCTGTTTTGCTTGTTAGTTCACTTTGTTCATTAGATTCCACATATGAGTGAAATCACATGGTACTAGTCTTTCTCTGAGTGGCTTATTTCATTCAGCATAATACTCTCCAGATCCATCCATACTGTTGCAAAATACTACTTATTGCCAAGTAGTATTTCATTGTGTAAATGTACCACAGCTTTTTTACCCAATCATCTACTGATGAACACCTGGGCTGCTTCCAAATCTTGGCCATTATAAATGCTGCAAGTAATATAAGGGTGCATATATTCTTTCGAATTAGTGTTTCAGGTTTTCTCGGATAAATTCCCAGAAGTGTAATCACTGGTTCATAAGGCAGTTCCATTTTTAGTTTTTTAAGGTAATTCCATACTGCTCTCCATAGTGGCTACACCAATCTGTATTCCCACCAATAGTGCACAAGGATTCCCTTTTCTCCACATCCTCTCCAACATTTGTTACTTGTTGGTTTATTGATGATAACCATTCCAACAAGTGTGAGGTGATATCTCATTGTGGTTTTAATCTGCATCTCTCTGATGATTAGTGACATCAAGTATCTTTTCATATTTATTGTCCATTTGTATGTCCTCTTTGGAGAAGTGTCTGTTTAGGTCTTTTGCCCATTTTTTAATTGGATTGTTTGGATTTTTTGGTGTTGAGTTTTATAAGTTCTTTATAAATTTTGGATATTAGCCCCTTATCAGATGTTTCATTGGCAAATATGTTCTCCCACTCAGTGGGTTGTCTTTTCATTTTGTCGATGGTTTCCTTTGCTGTGCAAAAACTTTTTAGTTTGATATAGTCCCATTTGTTTAATTTTTCTTTTGTTGTCCTTGCCCAAGCAGATATATCAGAAAAAAATATTGCTATGAGAAATGTCCAAGATTTTACTGCCTATGTTTTTTTCTAGGATTTTTATGGTTTTGAGTCTAACATTTAAGTCTTCCATCCATTTTGAGTTTATTCTATGGTGTAAGAAAGTGGTCTAGTTTCATTTTTTGCATGTATCTGTCCAATATTCACAACATCATTTGTTGAATAGATTATTTTTACCTCATTGTATGTTTTTGCCTCCTTTGTCAACTATTTTTTTTAAATATATTTTATTGATTATTCTTACAGAGAGGAAGGGAGATGGATAGAGTTAGAAACATCAGTGAGAGAGAAACATTGATCAGCTGCCTCCCGCACAGCCCCTACTGGGGATATGCCCGAAACCATGGTACATGCCCTTGACCAGAATCGAACCTGGGACCCTTCAGTCTGCAGGCCGACGCTCTATCCACTGAACCAAACCGGTTAGGGCTCCTTTGTCAACTATTAATTGACTTTAAAGGCATGGATTTATTTCTGGGCTCTCTGTTCTGTTCCATTGATTTATATGTCTGTTTTTATGCCAGTATCACACTGTTTTGATTACTATGGGCTTGTAGTATGTATACTTTGATATCAGGTAGCATGATTCTTCCAACTTTGTTCTTCTTTCTCAAGATTGCTATAGCTATTCAGGGTCTCTTGTGGTTCCATGTAAATTTTTGGAATATTTGTTCTAGTTCTGTGAAATATGCCATTGCATACTGATAGAAATTGCATTGAATCTATAGATTGTTTGGGGTGGTAGGAACATTTTAATGGTGTTAATTCTTCCTATCCATGAACACGTATATGCTTCCACTTATTTGTATCTTCTTCAGTTTCTTTCTTCAGTGTCTTATGATTTTCCAAGTACAGGTCTTTTACATCCTTGGTTAAATTTATTCCTAGGTATTTTATTTTGTTTTTGAAGCAACTGTTGATGGGATTGTTTTCTTAGTTTCCCTTTCTGATAGTTCAGTATTGGTGTATAAAAATGCAACTGAGCCCGGCCGGGTGGTTCAGTGGTTGAGTGTCAACTCATGAACCAGGAGGTCAGGGTTGGATTCCTGGTCAGGTCACATGCCCAGGTTGTGAGCTCAATCCCTGGTGGGAGCTGTGCAGGAGGCAACCGATCAATGATTCTCTCTCATCATTGGTGTTTCTCTCTCTCTCTCTCTCTCGCTCCCTTCCTCTCTCTGAAACCAATATTTTTTTATTTAATATATTTTTTTTAAATGCAACTCTTCCTGGATATTTATTTTATATCTTGCTACTTTACTGAATTCATTTATAAGTTCTAATGGTTTTTTTGCTGGTATCTTTAGGGTTCTCTATATACAGTATCATATCATGAGAATCTCTGTTTTAATACATATAGTACCCTCTCTAGCATTGAACAGTATTTTAAATAATATTTCTTTATTTGATTAATATTTATTTGCTAAAAGTAAACTATTTTTCATCGTTCTTGAGAATTTGGGTCTAAGCACTTTTCTTCTCAATTTGTGCTGATATGGATATCAATTGCAAATAAATATAGTTAAAGGCCTTTTGATGGTTTTATTTTTGCTTTTCATTTTATTTATCTTTTATACTACAATGATAACTATAGAAGTCAAATTATAAGCTAATTTGTTTCAAGATCTGGAAAAGAAGTCTGGGTTTTATTAACAAAGTATTATAGGTGCATTGAGTTCTTTATTGTTGTTGTTAATCCTCACCCAAAGATATTTTTTCCACTGATTTTTAGAGAGAGTAGAACTGAGGGAAGGAGAGAGAGAAACAATGATGTGAGAGAGACACATACTAGTAGATGGGTTATCTCCTGCACCTGCCCCTACCTGGCTGGGGATCAAACCTACAACCCAGGTACTTGCCCTTGACTGGGAATCAAACCCAAGACACTTTGTTGCTGGGCTGACACTCTAACCATTAAGAAACCCCAGCCAGGTCAATGTATTGGTTTCTTTTATAAATTTCTCCTTATTTTTCAATAGGTTGAGACCAAAAATCAAAATTGTTTCAAATAAAAAAATGTGTGCCCTTAGCACATATTAAACACTCAGTATCCTTATTGTTGTTTCATTCCTTCCTCTGAATTCAACTTGCTATTTAGATTGTTTTCTCTTTTAATTTTTAAAATTACTTTCAAAATTCCCAATTCATTCAAAAATGGTGTATTAAACATTAAATTGGTATATTAAACTACTGACGTACTCTAACATGAAAAAAAAGGAAAGTTAATAATTTGTGATACCGTATAATGAAAACTGTAAGGGTGTGTGATAAAGTACAGTGGACACAAAATGAAGGAAAGCATGGATTCTCTTTTCAGGGGGTTGGATTAAAGAAACTTCTCCAAAGAGGTTTTCTTTTGAGCTGGTCTTTAAGAATAGGACAGGGTGGGAAAACCAAGATGGCGGCATAGGTAAACACCTGAAATTGCTGCCTCCCACAACAACTTCAAAAATACAACTAAAAGATAAAATGGACATCATCCAGAACCACAGGAAGGCTGGCTGAGTGGAAATTCTACAACTAGAAGGAAAGAGAAAAGCACTGAGACTCAGAGGAGCTGCGAAAGTAAAGTGCAGAGGTATGGAGGCTCGAGCGCGCGGCAAGGGCTGGCAACAGAGGACGCGGCTGTCTTTTTGAATTGGGAGGGAGTCTCAAGCCCCCGACTGCTCTGAACTCCAGTTCTGGGAAGTCTCTGGGGACCCAGACTCATACGGGGAGAAACTGGACTGTCTGGCAGCGGGCAGAACTCGGAACTCGAGGGCGGCTTCCTCTCAGAGGTGCTTGCAGCGATTACCAGGACACAGACGTGGGGCCTCTTAGGGCAGGGCTGAGGATCAGCCATAGCTGTTTGCTCCGCCCTGTTGATCCCCTGAGACCCCGCCCCACCCAAGCTGCGGCAGAGGCTTTTGTATATGAATGCCCTGGCCCTTTGCAATCTGAAAATTACCTAAGAAACTGCAGCTGGGCCAGACAGACCCAGAACTTCCAAGAGAAGGCCCAAGGCCCCACAGCAGCTTGCATTGCTTCACAGCTGGGCCTCATCTGGGCACCTCCAAACCCCAAACAAGGAAGGGGAATCTGCAGATCTCTTCGTAGCTCCTGCTGGGTAGCCTCAGGCAGAGGCTAAATTAGCACCTCCTTAGAGATCCAAGAGCCAGTGTACCCAGTGGTCAGAGTGGGACCATCCAGATTACAACTCCTCAGAT
>NW_005362033.1:3332998-3337484 GCF_000412655.1 Myotis brandtii
GGGGGGAAAAGAGGAACAACTGTAATAATCTGAACAATAAAGATTTAATTAAAAAAAAAAGAATAGGACAGCGTATATAGGAAATGGGGCAAGTCATTATAGAAAATAGTAAAGTCATCAGTAAGTCTTGGACTTGTATGAATAATTCATTCTAACTATATCTCCAGTTTTCAAGGGTAGGGAGAAGCAGGAAAAAATATAATATTTTGTTATTAGTGGGTTATTTAATTTCAGCAATCCTATGACAGGAATTATTATATTTAAAAAATTATACTAGTAAACATACAGAATGTGTTATTCCCATTTTACAGTAAGGGAAATTGAATTATGAAAAAGTTAAAGTAACTTGACCAAAGTGACCAGCGAGAATGTAGAGGAGCCAGGACCCCGTGGCTCTTCCTTGTCGTAAACTGTTCAGCATAAAAGTAATCCATCTGCCTTTCGCATTGCCTTGTATGCTATGTCAGATAAAATAACTTTTGATTTCCAGTGTATGATTCCAGAAACATTGATTTATCAAGTTGCTATTTCTTAAAAAATGGTTTGGCCTGACTAGTTTGGTTAAATTAGCCAGATGTGCTGTCCCCCATTCAAAGGTTCAAATTCCTTGTTAGAATATTAACATCTTTGAGAAATCTTGCTGTAAAAAATCCTATTTAACTTTATTTAGTCTAGCATTTCTCTCAATTTATGTAACCTGTTACTATACAGGTAGGAGAAAGCTATAGTAGATAGTCAGGTGTTATGAATACATTTGGTTGGAGAGTTAAAACAACCAGTTCTGTGTTTTGGGAAGCTCATTCTGGTGGCAATTGGAGAATGGTTTGGAGGCCACGACTGGAGTCAGGGAAACAAATTTAGCTCATCCTTTCCCCTCCAGATGCACTGCCAACTCTCATATAACAAATTTTCATGTATTTCCAATCTACATACTAATCCTTTAGTCAGTTTGGATTCCCTATGCCAATATCATGCTGTCTTAATTACTGTAGATTTTACGGCAGTATTATCTGGTATAGCCAGACCTCCGATTTGTTGTTCTTCAGGGTATATTTGCTGTTTTTTGCCTTTTTTCCTCTGCGTATGTTTTAGAGTTAGTTTGGTCACATTGAAGGAAAAACCTGTTGGCATTTTCATTGGAATCTCATTGACTATTGATCATTATAGAGAAAATTGACTTTTTTCAATATAAAGTCTTTCCATCTATGATTTTATAGTATGTCCCTTCATTTTTATTGTCTTTCTACAATGTGTTTTTTTGTGTCTCTTAATAGTTTTATAATAAAGGTCTTACATATGTAGTATTGAGATGATTCATAATTTTGTTCTTTATTTCTCATGTCTAGGTGTTCATTTTGCAAATTCTTTAAATATATTAAGCACATATCTGCTCTAATAATTCTAATTTCTGCAATCTGTGTGTCTGATTCTGCTCTTTGAGTAACTCAATCTGAGTGACTTGTTTCCATGTGTATTTTGTGATTGTTTTTAATTGTAAGTACATATTCCTTGAAAACATACTTGCGATGATATTTTGATGAATTATGTTTGCTTCAGCCAGGCAGCAAAGGACACTACTAAAATTTTTAAATGATGGAGATTTTTTTTCAGTCCACAGAGGTAGTGTAAATTCAGGGTCCAAACACAAGCGCATTAGTTGTCTGATGCTGTATAACAAACTATCTCGAAACTAGTGGCTTAAACAGTAATAAACTTTATCTCTCATGGTTTCAGAGTACAGTTGTCTCTGCCTTGGCATGTTTCATATCCAAAGCTGGAGATCCAAAGGCTGGGACTAGAATCACCTGACTTAGCTAGAGATATTGGCCAGAACATCTACATAGAGTCCACATATACTAAATCCACGTAGCTTGGGCTTCCTCACAACCCAGTGGCTGTTTCTGGGCTAGTATCCGGAGAGGCAGCCACATCACTTTTATGGCCTAGCCTTGGAAATCACGCCGTATCACTTCACTGAATTGTGCTTGTCGAGGCAGTCACAAGTCACATCCAGGTTCAAGGAGAGAAATAGACTTCAGCTCTTCATAGGGAGCAACAAGGTTCTAGAGGTGCATGTGGGACTAGAAATACTGCTGTAGCTACTTCTGGATAATACAGTGTGCTACACCAAGTAAAGGTGAGTGTACGGTTAACAGTCCTTCGGAGGTGGCATCTCCCTTCCACTAGAACCGAGTCTGAGACAGAGGTGTGGCCTCACATTTCCGTGGAGGTTTATCTGGTTCACCCACTGTGGTATTTCCTTTTGAAGGTTCTGTCTTTGTGTGGAGTTCTCCTTATTTGTGCCCACGCTTGATCTCCTGCCCTGATTTTAGGCCACCGGGCATAGGCAGATACTCCGGCTTCAGATCCACCCTACTTATCTGGTTTGTGCTTCCCTATGTTGAAAACCTCAAAGATAGCCCTTGCCTTCCTGCTAATTCAGCTATACTTTCTGTTACAGGTTTGCCTTGTATTTCACATGTTTAGGTGTCCTATACTAAGAGGGTTTCTCCAGGCATCTGATTGATTCATCATATTTCCTAAAACAACTTATCAGGATATTTTTAATAATGATTTTTAATCATAAATAATTCTTCAAAGTTTCCTTATTGAGAAATATTTAGATCTAGCCTCAAAATTATTAGTCTCATCTGTCTCTTTTCTTTCTGACCCCAAATTTTTGAGATTTCTAAAAAACACACACACACACACACACACAAAACCAACATCTTAACTACTGACTATATTCTATTAAGAATGGAATAAATTACTCCTGGCCGATTTGGCTCAGTGGTTAGAGCATTGGCCTATGGACCAAAGGGTATATTGGGTTTGATTTCCGATCAAGGACAAGTACCTGGGTTGCAGGTTTGATCCTCGGCCCCTGTCAGGGAGCATGTAGGAGGCAACCAGTTGATGTCTCTCTCACATCAATGTTTATCTCTCTCTCATCTCCCCCCCCCCCCTCCTTCCACTTTCTCTAAAAATCAATGGAAAAAATATCCACAGGTGAGGATTAACCCCCTCCCCAAAAAAGAATGGAATAAATTACTAATATTTAAAAATATAAATTATGTTTAAGGGAGCTATAAAACTTCACAACATGACTCAAAGGTTACATATCTGTGGTCCTATTTTGTAAATATACATATATATAAATACATAGGCACTTTTTTCTAAGGTTTAGGTTAATAGGATTTCTATATGATAATGCCAACCAAAGAATGCATAGGGATCAATGAAAACAATACCTATTCATAAATGTTGATGTTGATGGTAGGTTAACTGTTCATAAGAATACTAGAGGCCTGGTTTACGAGATTCATGTACCAGTAGGGTCCCTAAGCCTGGCCGGCGATCAGGGCCAGTCGGGGCCTTCTGGTTGCCAGCCAGGGCCTTCCTTCCCCCGCTGCAGGCTGTCGGCTGCCGGCTGCCGGCTGCCGGCTGGGGCCTTCCTTGGTTCTGCACCGCCCCTTGGTGGTCAGCGCACATCATAACGATCGAATGAACTCCTGGTTGAACTCCTGGGGGGACAATTTGCATATTAGGCTTTTATATAGAGAGATTATATATTTCTAAGTATATATTTACTTAGCTTTCTTATAATTAAGCTTAGGATTTATATGTCAGGTAATCTTATATACATCCCCTATTTTGAACCTAATATAGTGTATGTGTTCCTAAAAATATTTATGTCCTGCTGAGTATTTATTTACTTAATTGAAGAATGTTACACTCTTTCCAAAGTTTTTATTTACTCAATGAGTTAAGACTTTTAAGTGCAAATATAAAGGACTTGCTTAAACTATGAGAAGCCATAAAAGAAATGTTAATGAACAGGGAAGAGATCATGTCAGAGACCAAAGAAAATTCTACAGTGACAAAGGTTGTCTGTGAACAGTGAAAAAGGAAAAGAAACAAGCGTAAAAAAAAAAAAAAATGCAGCCCTGGCCAGTGTGGCTCAATTGGCTGGGTGCCATGTCCTGTGCATCATGAGGTCACCTGTTCCATTCCCTGTCAGGACACATACCCAGATTGTGGGCTCAATCCCCAGTAGGGGGCGTGCAGGAGGCAGCCGATCGATAGTTCTCTCTCATCAGTGTTTCTTTCCCCCTCTCTCCCTCTCTCTAAAATCAATAAAAACATTTTTTTAAAAGAAAGAAAGCGGGAGAGACCAAGATGGCAGCATAGGTAAACACCGAGGGGGCGTGGAGGCAGCCGATCGATAGTTCTCTCTCATCAGTGTTTCTTTCCCCCTCTCTCCCTCTCTCTAAAATCAATAAAAACATTTTTTTTAAAGAAAGAAAGCGGGAGAGACCAAGATGGCAGCATAGGTAAACACCGGAGATTGCTGCTGCAAACAACCACTTCAAAAATACAACTAAAAGACGGAACAGACATCACCCAGAACCACAGGAAAG
The DNA here is from genome assembly GCF_000412655.1 of Myotis brandtii. Classification (NCBI taxonomy): domain Eukaryota; kingdom Metazoa; phylum Chordata; class Mammalia; order Chiroptera; family Vespertilionidae; genus Myotis; species Myotis brandtii. The sequence continues at coordinate 3,337,420 of NW_005362033.1, forward strand.
CTGGCTGAGGAGAGACTCTTCAACTAGAAGGAAAGACAACAGCATACCGAGGCTCAGAGGAGGCG